>NC_056732.1:159600214-159707714 GCF_019279795.1 Protopterus annectens | reverse complement strand
TATATACACACACACACACACACACACACACATATATATATATATATATACACACACATACACACACACGTAAAATGTGCAATAATATATCAAAAGTAAACAAACAGGCAATACGGGAAATCGAAAAACATATGTACAAGCATACTATCCAGTGCTATTCTACAATTTAGAAGCTTTTTTCTTTAAATGGGGTTTAATTGAAATATGGTCATTTAAACCTGAAGGACTAGTGGCATTCAATTTAAGTTGACAATGTGTTTCCCTGCAGCGAAGCCAATTTTCCAAATCTCCCCCTCTAGGGTCCACTACTAGCCGTTCAAGAATCCCAAACAAAAACCCAGTTTGTGATGGTTGTGCATGGAGCTGCCTGTATAATGCATTATTTATATTTTTCCTCCTTGTATTGTGTGTGCGCTCATAAATACGTTTCCCTAATGTTCTTTCTGACTTCCCCACATAAAAGCTAGGACAGTCTTTACATATAGCCAGGTATACTATGCCTTTTGTACTACAATTCCCTCTCAAAATATATTTTACTCTGGGCATAGCTGTCCAGGGTGATGTTTCCTTTTTCACAAATATATTTATTGTGTGTGCATCTTCCACATTTCCTTGTCCCACTCTTCTAATACCTTTCATATTCCTTTCAAACACTTGCTTTAAATTCATACCAGTCTTAAATACGAATTTTGGACTCTCATTTTCTCCACTATAAATGAATTAAATTTTAACCTTTTTCAATTATTCTTAACAAAATCTTTGATCCTTCGAGAGGCATAATTGTATTCCATCACCGAGGCCCTAGTAAACACCTGTCCATTTTCCCTATGGAAGGCCTGCTCTTTTTCACCTAATAAGGGAATGTATTTTGTCTCCATCCTTTATTTTCTGCACTACATCCTCAATAAGGGTCACTGGGTATCCTCTATCCTTAAATAAATCAGAAATAAATTCAATTTCTCCAAGTAAATCACTCTTCTCTGATGTCATCCTTGCTGCCCTAACCATTTGTTCTTTCACTAAGACATGAATTTTCCTTTCTTCCATATTAAGTACAGGGAGAAGAATCATGGTGCCTGAGCACAATCTTCTATGCGAAACAGATCTACTTATGCATTTCTCCACAAAGATATCTGACGTGAACTAAGTAGTTGCCACTGAGAGCTAGGCATTTGCTTCACTGTATATACGAGATCATACTCTGTTGTTGAAGGCAGACTACTTGTGGACTGAATTTTATGGATTTCCATCCACTCCAATAGTCCCTACCACTCTGCAAGACAGGAAGGTATGCATTTCCCCTTACCAGTTTATATACCCATGACTGAAGTACTCTTGTCTTCACCTTCAAGGTTGTTGTTGTCTTTCGGCTTTTCCCGGTTAGGGGTCGCCACACCGGAACTACGGTCTGCTAATGATTGGCAGTTTTTTTTTTATGGTGTCGAGTTGCCAGCCCAACCTTCAACGAAGGTACGCCCATTCAATGCATGTCTTTTGAATGCCCACTCTACCGCGGGGAGGACATGCAGACTCCACACAGAAGGCACTCCCAACCCAAGCAGAGAATCTAACGAGAGAACCTCTTGCTGTGAGGCAACAATGCTACCGCTGCACCACCGCTGAAGTACCTTCAAGGTAACTGGGTAAAATACTGTATGAAATACCTTCAGCATCTCATGTCTTCCATATTTAAGTAGTGACAGCATTCTTTGCTAGACCAAATGCTATGAATCATCACACAAAGAAGGCCATACATAATTCAAGAAATGTGTCATAAATCAAGTTGATACTGGTGAAGAAAAGGCAAGCCAGTGAACAAGGTGAGTGGATAAGCCCACAAATTCCTTCATTAGAGTTGGGAGGGATACATTTTATTTTTACACAGCATTTGACTGCTGCCTTTGTTGAAGGTTGGGCATCGGGCTGACAACTCGGCACCGTAAAAATCCACTGCCAATCATGAGCGGACCAGAGTTCCGCTGTGGCGACCCCTAACCAGGAAAAGCTGAAAGTCTCTCTGACTGTTCTCCAAAAATTTCTGTAGTAGTTATGAAGCCTTGCAATGAGAAATAATAGGATACATAATGACATTAAACTTGTTAACTAATGGTATTTTGCTGGTGCTGAATGAACAATTGCCATGTTTAAAAAATGAAATGCATCAAAAAAAAAAACAAAAAAACAAACGGCAAACAAACTAAAACAAGAATGCTGGCAGGCAGAGTATCACAGGCACAAATCACTCAGATGATGATGAAACCAAAGATATTTTTAATAATGACAAAATCCACAAAAAACAAATAAATATGCGAGTGCTTTTGTTAACAAGTGTTAACTTCATCAGACACCTTTAAAATGCAAGACAACCATTTATATACATAATAAACACTGACTGGGTAAGCAAAGGGAGGCAGCTAACTAAGCAACACTAAATAGGACATTAATTAACCTCAAAGACTGTATTACAATTGAAACTGTTGCATCTTAAATGCAACTAAAACTTATATTAAAAAATAAATTACTAGTTACATACTTGTGTCATAAATAGTTATAAATAGAATGAAGCTAAAACCAAAGTCATTTTAAAATCTCATGTTAAATGTTCACATAATACTAAAATATTTCCCAAAGCAAAGTACATATATAAAAGTGCTTATATTTAACAAATGTTTTAGGATATTTTATTCCTTTCTAGGGCTTTTAATTTTAATACAGGAGAGATGGACGTCCTGTCATTTATTCCTGGCCATCTGTCTTGCCTGTAGTAAGATTTGCCACCTTAACTCCTTTAACTCTAACTGAAGTCCCCAAGGCTTTTTATAACTGATGTCCACATGGACTATTGCCATAAATATGAAATTATGGCCAGTGTTGTCTTGAATATGCCTCGCTAATGCATTAATGTTATTCTTTCTTATAGCATAGTTGTGTTCATAGATTCTGGCGTTAACTTTCCTTTCTGCTTTACCTACATAAAATGCTAGGCATGGTCACATGTGGCCATGTAGACCACTGTCTTGGAGTGGCAGTTATATTTACCTTTTACATAATGGTCTGTACTACTTACTGTAAATTTGCTACCCGATTTCACCTTGTGGCACCATTTACAAGACTCACATTTTGTACATCCCTACATGTCCTGTTCTAGTGTAGTTAGACCTTTTCCTCAGAAGGTCTTAAGTTCGAGCCCCTTCTGTGACTATAGGTCTTTCTCCTATCTGTGCCTTGATGTCCAAGTCATCCATTAAAATATCCCAGTTCTTATAAAAAATAGACATCAAGTAGTGTAAATCGGAGTCAAATGTAAGCACCATAGATCTACAAAAAGTACTTCTTTCCAACCCAGGAGACCCTCCTCAACTTCAGAGGGACTGCTGTCTAGTATGGTTTCCCCAACTATGGGCTTAAAATGCTCCCTCCTCAAATACAAGTTTGAGGACCTATCAAACTTGTTCCTGCATTACACTAGCTACCACCCCAAGCATCAAAGGTAGTCAGTAGTTAAAGGGCAATTAGTTTGAGCAGCCCATATGATCTCCAGAGAAGATTTTCTTCTAGAATGCGACAAATTAAAAGCTATGTTTTTGAGGAGGGAGTATCCAGCAAACTTGCTCAATGAGCTTATGCAGAAAGTGATGGGTAAAAGAAGATTAGGGCATTTTAGACAGTGGTGGAGAACATGAGCAAAGCCTATGTTTGGTGAACTATTCCTTTAGGGATGTCAAAATGATGTCCATCATTGATGGACAGAATAATACAAGACTATATTGGCAGTTAGTAGCACAGTCAGGGTAAGCAGATGAGGGAGCTTTAACCAGTTCAGCTGGACAAGGGCAGTGCAATGGCAAGATCTTTCAGACTGATTAGTGGCAAATTTAGCTATTTTGTTATAGCAAGATTCAAGGCTATTCAGTTCAGATTTGCAAAGACTGGTAAATATTTGTGATCAGTAAAGCAGGGAAGATAAGAGATGGGCTCTGGCTGTTGAATCTGGCATGGTCAGTAAGATACGATTTAGCCCTAGATAGAATTCAGTTTGACATGAACCTTTTTAATTAAGTTTGACAAACACCTTGCACTAAAGTCCAATATCAATTGTGACACCAAGAAGTTTTCTTTGTTCAACGGTTTCTATTTTTGTGCCATTGGAGGAGGAAATAGAATTAGGTGGTTGGTTGTTGTTGCGGTATTATAGAAGACCCTAAGCTTGGTTTTATTGGAGTTAAGTATAAGTTGATGGGCTGTTAATTAGTTTTTAATATTGTGGAAGGCTGTCCACGTTTTTTCTTGGAGTTCCTTGATAGAGGGGGGCAGAGCACATTAGGGGAGTAGTATATTGTATGATTGAGGCTGGATTTGCTGAGTTTAGGTCATTGGTAAAAATTGTGAATAAAAGTGGGCCAAGGACAGATCCTTGTGGGACTCCTACATATATAGGGAGCTGGGAGGAGAGTTCATTGTCCCATAAAGTGGCTTGTTTCCTATGTAACAGGTAGCTATGAAACTAGCTTAGAGCTTCAGAGATGCAGTGGTAGAAAGCCAGTTTGAGAAATATTTTATAGTGTCAAATGCTTTAGACATATCTAGAAAAGTAGCACAGACTAGTTTTTTGTTTTAGTTGATTTACGGTATTAGTAAAGCTAATCAGAGATGTACTGATGCTATGCCTAGGTCGAAAGCCAAGTTGTGTATTAGACAATAGATTTGACAAAGTGGTCTAAGATCTATTTGTGTATACATTTTTCTAAGATTTTGGCAAGTGGTGACAAAATGGCTAAGGGTCTGTAGTTGGACACATCAGTAAAGGAACTGCCATTATGTAAGGGTATGACGTGAAATTTTCCAGAGTAGTGGTATGTACTGTTCAGAGAGAGAACCGTTAATGAGAATAGATATAGGGTAAGTGATGAAAGTAGAAGCTAGTTGTAGAAAGTCACCAGGTAGCTGGTCTGCAGCTAGTGTGCAAGGTTTTAGTTTAGAAAGGAGATTTTTAACATAACTTGTTTGGATAGGTTTGAGATAGAGTAGGGTAGAATTGTTGTTGGAGGTTTAAGGTATGGACAGAGGCAATATTAGGGTTTCTGTTTAGAAGAAAGGGTATTGAGTTAATAAAATGGGAGTTAAATTGAGTGGCTATGCAATCATTTGGGTTGGTCAGAATTAGGGCTGGGGTAGTGGGTTTTCCTGGGTTGAGAAGGAAGTTGATTTGCCAAAATCTTTTGGGATTTTTCTGGTATTTTAGCTGACTTGTTTGGAAGCAGTTTTTTTATTGTCTTCTTTAGAGTTTTGGTTTGATTTCCAAGATGTTGGTAGGTAATGAGATTTTGTTTACTTCTATTATTCTGAAAGAGATACCAGGCTGTGTCCCTTTGTTTTAGTAGAATTGTGTCTTTTCACAACCAGGGAAGTTGTTTGGATTTGGTATAATTTTTTCTAATTGGGGCTAGATCACTAAATATTTTTAGGAAAGCACTATTGAAGTACTGTATTGCACAGTCCAATTGAAAAGTTTTCAGAGGTGCCCAGTCATATTGTTGAAGAGTATTAAATAAGGCAGGAGAAAAGTGTTTTTTATTGTGAATGAACGGAATGAAATGCTACAGGAATTGTGTGTAGTTTTCTAATCAAGTATGTAGGAAAGTGATCGCTTAGTGTGTCAGGGAGACACCCAGCATCATAGCTAATATTGGATTTGTTTGTTAAAATCCAATCAAGAATGGATTGCCTGTTGGTGTTTGTCGATGCAGGTGGGGTTATTTTTTTGACAGAAATTGCACAGGTTTATAAAGTTAGTAGGGGGGGGGGGTTAGAAGAGCAGGTAGTTGAGTCAACATTAAAATCTCCAAGTATAATAGTTTCATGGGTGAAGTTGGTAGAGGCCCATTCAAGGATGTTTTCAATATTTTGTAGGTTATTAGCAAGGGGCAGCTATAAAGATCATGCACTTATGATTATTTATATCTAGGCATGCTACTGAAACTTCTGAGTTAGGGATATCAGGTGGAGTAGAGTAAACAAAGTGGTAATCCCACCACCACATCTAGATATTCTATCAGTTCTGAGGATGTTATAACTATTGGGAAGCTTCTGAGGTTGACGTTCGTGATGAGAAAGTCAGAGTTACTTTTTTCAGTGGCAGATAGGAGTTAGGGGAGGTGTCAATGTGGATTTTGGGGGAGAGTAGAGAATGTGGTGAGGGTTGAGCCTGGATTAGGATGGATGCCACACTGGAGTTTAATATGGGTAGGGGAACGGAGGGTTTAGAAAACAGACAGTGATATATATATATATATATATATATATATATATATATATATATATATATGTGTGTGTGTGTGTGTGTGTGTGTGTGTGTTTGAAAATATCCGAGAGAGAACAGTAGAGAAGGCGAGGTGTAGAAAAGGTATGGGGAGATATGAACAGTGGGTTTGTCATGATGCAGGTCCTCAATTACTGGCAAGGTAGTGGAAGGGTTGCTTGTGAGAAGGTATGATTGGAATGAGGTGGTATAAAGGGCTAGGATTAACAGTGCTATCAGGACAGGGAGAGCGATGATAGGTTTCATTAGAAGCATAGTAAAGAAGGTAGATTGTAGTTACGGTCAGGAGTGATACTCAGATTGTAGATAAAGTAAACAGAATCTTATGTAGAAGCGTGAGAAAGGAGCCTTGATGAGATAATGGATGAAGTGAGATTGAAAATTGTACGTGGAGTGCTGACTGGAGGATAAGGAGAGGGGGAGGAGCCCATCAATAAAGGAAATTGATCCTAGGGTAGGGGAGCAGAGTGAGACTGAACACAGCAAAGGTGAACTGACCGGGCAGCACCTGGAGCTAGCAAAGCGATAGCAGAAACAAGCCCGCAGAATAAAAACTATCAGTATCAGTAGAGATACTAACCAGGTAAGTCAAGAATAAAGGACGAATAGTGTAGGAAAGCTTTACAATAAAGACAAATTAAAGAAAGTACTTGTACTAGCTTTTTGAAAGTCAAATAATAATTTCATGCACTAATCTGTAAAAGTCCAAGGAAAAAGTCTGGCAGTAAGATAGAGGGTCGAATGTGTCCTTTTATTAGGAAATTATAAGCCCAAATACACTTCTGAGGAACAGGGTTGCCAAACGACACGTAATATTGAAGGGAATCACTGGATGGAAGTCTTAGTCTGAACGAATGAGGTGGGCTATGAGAGGGTCATATGCAGAGGTTTGCTCCGGGCTTATTGAGCGCTAAGACACTATATTCAGCTATTTTGTCAATACTTGTAAAGTACAAAGTAGCTAATAAGTGTAAAGGTTTATTTTCAGATACATCTTAAAGTTTGCTGGACTGAGGTTAACCTCATGATTAACAGTTTCCTCTGTTAAAACACACATTTAAACAGTTACAGTAGTGGATGTACACTTCTGTTCTCTCCAATAGGGCACACTGTGAATACATTTCAAACAAGCACTTTACAAATACGTTTTCAACACAAACATCTGTACAAATCAGTTTGATATACACATGACATACAGATCTAACATCTGTAACAAGCATACGAGTCATTTTGATATTCACAAATGACAATTATTTACGAAATTCCAGATAGCTGTGCCGGCAGTACTTCCTGTCGTCACACAAGTGACAAAGAAAATCAACAACTTATTACTTACAACGTACTACATAAAGCCACAAAGTCCCAGTAGCTGTAGTCACAGACCAGGAAGCCATACAAAGGAGTAAGCAGAGAGCAGGTATTATTGACATACCTCATGGAATCACACTTGTGTGTTTAATACTCTATGTGCACCAAGAATCATCATTCTATAGCCTATCAACCATTTTGTGATATTAATCTGTCAGGACAGATTTCATTAAAAGGAAGATTTGTCAGATCCCAGGAAGAAGGGCAAGTGTGACACTAGTCCAGAAGGCTTGCTAGAATTTGTATGCTGTTTATGACTGCAAAAAGCCACAAGCCAATCTACCACATATAATCCGTTAAAGCACAGACAAATGACTGTTCCATACCAGTCCAGGTTAAGTGCTGCCTCTAGGAAGTAGAGTGGAAGGCAAGATTATGACCCAGACTACCGGGGATCAGGCAGCTCAAGCAGTGGAGAACTGTAGTGAGCAGTTTATGACAGCTTGCCCATCTTTGGGATGGCAGTAAGAAAAATAGCCATAGTGACCCCAAACTAGTAATGGTAGATCTCAAGGGGGCGCGCATGTGTGTGTGTGTGTGTGTGTGTGTGTGTGTGTGTGTGTGTGTGTGTGTGTGTGTGTGTGTGTGTGTGTGTGTGTGTATGAGCAATATGCACACAATGTGAAAAAAAGATCCTTAAGTAATATGGTTGCCCAAGACAGCCACCCTATGTGGGAGTAACACAGGCTCAATGGCTGCATGCACGGTGATGTGTGTGTGTGTCTGACTCTCACCTATGCAGTGGAAGAAAACCACCTGATAGCAAAGCCTGTTGGTCAGTAGGTAACAGCAAAGAAAAGAAATCTTGCTAACATGCAATACTGTTTAGACATCCCAATAAAATACAACTGCGTAAGCTGCACTTACACTAACAGTAGATGCTGGAATTCCCCACTGCTGCAATAGTCTATAGCTATTTGGATTATATCCCACACAAGATGTAACGACCATCCAGTCTTCAAGTGTCTCTGGCTCCCCCTCACACAATATGCAGTAATTCTAATGTGTACTGCCAGTAACCCAATTACTCTACAACACATCACCCAAAAGTCATTTTCATCAGCTGAAAACTGTCTCAATTACCAGCTTCTACTCAATCAAAAGCTATTATTCCTCCTAAAACCCCTTACACACCTCAAACAAAATTTCTCAATAACAGCGTCTGATAACACCCCTATTGAAGTCATCCCCATACCAAATAGCTAAACTTGACAAATGGTAACTTCTTGCACATGGAAGTCACATTTCTGGTTATCAAAAGAAAACCAAATGACCAGAGACATTCTGTAGAACAAATCTAACTCATCCAGGAAACTCCAGGCCTCTATAATCCTACTCCCCAGTTCTGCTTAACCTTCAAGCTTCCATCCAAAATAAACTTGACTAGTGACGCAATAAAAAGGCAACATTTGTCACTAACTCACCAAACAGAACTTACTACTTAGCCCTAAAACAACTCTATTGGCTTGAATTACCCAAGCAACTCATTCACACCCTACTATTCTCCTAGTCCACACATTAATACAGAGCCAGATCCAGCACTAGGCAACCTTTGGCACCTGTAAGTAAAAAAAAAGTGAAGTGAACCTTTCAAGCGCACATGTAAAACCAACTAGCCTACACATGTAAAAACCAACAAACAATTAGGACCTTGCAGGAGATGACCCTAGACTTAAGACAGGCTTGTGTAATGCAAGCCCAGTAAGAGAACCATGAGAGATTTAGATTATAAGTATTACCCACTTTGAGCCAAAACAGCATGCCACAATCAGGAGATTTTAATACCTGCGTGCAAGTACAGCCAAGCAGTAAGAGTACTTGTATGAATAGAGCAGCACTTGCAAAAGAGCGGATTATGTTTGTGTGTAGCCAGGCGATTAAGGAAGAGGGAGGGAGGGTGTGTGTGTTTGTGAGAAATGTCCCATTAAGTGACTTTGCTCAGAGTCAAACCCTGATCTTAATTAATGGCAAGAAAATTCCTTCAACCACCACACCAACTGCAAGGTCTCCTTTAATTTTATATATATTTTTTTCCTTTTGTAAATCAATGACTTTTATTTCAGTCCTAGAGTTTGTGTTGCCTTGTTCAGTGTCAGTGGGGCAACAGGGTAGCATATTTGCTTTTGGTAATGAAGGCTGTGGGTTCTCTTCCTACACAGGGTAATTTGACTGACACCATTTTTTTTCTTTATGTAACACAAGGCAATTTATTCTTCAAAAACAATTCTACAAGTACCAGCTCTTCAGAGAAAAAACAGATGCATGATGAAAAATCCACTAAAACACAAAGTCCAAAAAACACACCAAACCACACAGACAGTGGTTTAGAGCTTAAAGAACTTTTCTTATGTAATCCGGTACCTCAGCCTTTCACCTTCAAAGAATACAAAATTACTCAAGCACACAATTTATAACAGATGAGGCCCTCCACAATTAAATTCAAATACCCTCGAGATTAAGACCCCTAGGATGTAACGTTTTAAAATTAATCAATTTAGTCTCTAATTCAATTTTTTTTACTAATATCCCCCCTCTAAACAAAACTTGTGCCAATATGCTAAAGAAAAATGAACCAAGATTTCCAGCACATTACATTAAAGTGCTCACCCGCTGGACTCTTAATATTTTTGTTGCAGGTGTCAGCCAAATGTTCCCATTATTCTAACTTTCACAGTCCTTTAGTTTGTCCTACATACCATTTATTATTATTGCATCGACCCCTTACAACGTAAATCACCCCACAATAATTGCAATTAAATCCCCCCCTTAGAAGTAAATTTCCTCCCATTCATACTAGTACCAGAGATATTCCTGATCTTGCTACATTACTTTGCAGTGCCCACAAGCAAATGACCCTGTTAACTCTTGGGGCACATTAAATATAAAGCAAAAAAAGTCCCTGCACGTACGGCAACTGCACAGCTCCAAAACACAGTAATCCCAGTACTGAAAAAGAGGAGCCTCTGATGAAGGCTACATCTGTTTTATAGCCGAAACTGGTCTGTTATTTTGCTTCTATTTTCATGTTTGACATGTGTTTATAATAAAACTGGACTGCCATAGTTTGCTGGCTCCTCTCTTTCAATACTACGCACATTAAATGCCATATTCAATAATTCCTTCAAATTCAAGTATCTCCCATATGAAAAAATTAACAAATCTAGGGAATATCTATCTCACAAACTCATCCATGCAAACAATGTACCAAAACTCCAGAACCGCCCTTCTCACTGCCTCAGAAAATGGGGAATATTTTGAGATGAAATATAAATCTTTCCTATTAATAGGAACCATTCCATCATCACCACCATGCCTTACGAAGTCCCCTCTATTAACCATGAATCCTTTATAAGGACTTTTATTCCCAAGAATTCTTCTAGGGCGTGATTTAAAATTTCTTCTTTACAACCCATCTCTTTTAACCTCTCCTTTATCTCCAACAAAACTAACTTTAAAATTTCCTTCCGAGGTGTTATGGGCAATCCGTTTAAATTTCTATCAGGTGGGGGGTGTATACTTTCTGCATGCAGAAAATTATTCACCGCAACAGGTTTCCTAAATGGCCTGTACTGAATATCAAACAGGCCATCTACATAAAATTCCACATCCAAAAATTGAACGAAAGAATTCTCCTCTGTCATAAGTAACTTTAATCAATGAACATTCATATTCAACTCAGCAGTAAGATGAGCAAAAGCAGTCGGGTGCCCCTTACAAATGAAAATCAAATCGCCAATGTAATGCTTGTACATCACCAAATGGCTCCTATAGAATTCACAGCCATAAATAAACTTCAAAAAAACCCATATAAATAACATACATAGGGGTGTGTGGTGCACCCATCACAGTCCCTTTCTTCTGAAGAAATATTTCATTATTAAACCTAAAATAACTGTCAAGCAATCTGACAATGAAGGCAGTGCGAAGGCCTTCACCCATCCTATCCCAAATGATCACCAAGCCCTATCTCAGCTGAATGTTCGTATACAAAGAATTAACATCAGCTGAAACCCAATAATAACCCTGCCTTTTTATTTTACTACCTCCCACAAATGTTTGGTATTTACAATATGTGCCAGAATGCTGGCTAAATATTCCTTAAGCAAAAAATCCCAAAACATCCCTATATTCTGCAAATAAGAATCCCTCCCAGAGACAATAGGTCTCCCTGTTGGATCTAAAAGATCTTTATGTAACTTTGGTAAAACACAGAAAATAGGATCTTGACATTTAGAGTGATAAAGTTTAACATCCTCCACAGATGCAAAATACACTCACACCTATCCAACAATTCCAAAAGTACACCATTAAATGCAGTGATAGGGTTATGATTTAACCTAACATAATCCTCAACTGACAACAGCTTGTAGGCCATCCGATTATATCTAACCTTAGACATAATGACCCAATTAGTCCCCTTGTCAGCCTGCTTGAACACACATCTGTCCAACATACCCCTTAGTTCATTGAGGGCCTACCATTCATATTTAGTTAAATTGCATTGTTTTTGTGCCTTAAACTTAATATATTCAAATTCAATTTGTTTGCAATTTGTTCAAACATATTGTAGCAGATGATTTAGGCGTTGAAAAATTGCTACATGTAGGCAAAGACAGAACCCTAAGTTTACCATAACCCATATTAAAACATGACTCTTATGCAACACAAGGCAATTTATTCTGCAAGAAAACAATTCTACAAGTACCAGCTCGCCAGAGAAGTGACAAATGCAGTCAAATGCTATTTAGCTATTTTGTTTTTTTAATAATCCACACAAGAACTTAATCAGAACCTAACAATTTAAACATACTGTTTAAAAATGGTGCCAAAACAGTCATTTGGTATGCAAACAACCAATCAATGCCTGCCCTTAGGTAATAGCAATTTGAAAAAGTGCCCAAGCCAAAATAGACTGCATTAAATTTAATGCAGAATGGATACTATTTAAAACTTTTGTGCTGACAAAAAAACATTTAATGTTAACATGATCACTGAAGTCCAGGGCATTTGTCAGCTCTTAGCGATCCTCCAGCAAGAGTCTCGGCACTCAAGCCGTATGTTCTAATTCCCTAAAAAGTACTCTAAACTGACAACTTCCAGTACACAAAGTGAATTTCTTAAACAAAAACAGTTCAACAATTCAGTGAATATTTTGCTATCACATTACTTTGATCTTTATTTTTGATAGCTAAATTATGCTACTGAATTCTGAAGGCACATTTTCTGAAAGTTTTTCCCATCTAAAAGCAAGGGCATGTTTCACGTTGGGCAATGTAAATCACTCTGAATGACTTGCAGTCAAATCTTCCAAGGCACCAAAAGGATAAGTCAAGAGCTCAGATGCAAGGGCAGGTGGTGTTACTTATGAACTTTCATTGCTGCATCTCCCGCATTTAAAGGTGCCAGGGGTGAAATGCACAGTGTTTTTGGGTCGTGAACCTCTTTCTAAAAAGGACCCAATGTTGTGTGATATTTTATACATACACACAGGACGTTCTCCTAAAGTTTTTGCCAAGTCACCGTTACCTGGAATGATTTTCCAATTGTCTTCTAGAATTTCT
Source organism: Protopterus annectens (assembly GCF_019279795.1). Lineage (NCBI taxonomy): Eukaryota > Metazoa > Chordata > Ceratodontiformes > Protopteridae > Protopterus > Protopterus annectens. The sequence continues at coordinate 159,694,466 of NC_056732.1, read as the reverse complement.
TTTATTACGTTCATGTCTGCCATAATTTGTAAACGAAATGCTCTTCTAAAAGTAAAGTCTGAAGTTTGTTTTGGAGTGGATGTGTAAATTTCTATTAATAGTTGTTTCATTGCCACTTTGTGCAAGATGTGCCTGGCTCTGTCTAACCAAAGCAGTGAAACTTCATGTTGAATCTTCGACAACCAAATGGGGATTGTACCCCTCATGCTATAAACGGTCTCAGAGTTATAGATTCCTATAGAAAGGTGGCATCATTGCTTGTGAGTCTTCTCAATCTTATAAATTGTCCCTTAATTCCTTTCTTCGTATGGAATGGATGCATACTCCTTGTGCAGATACAGGTTAACAAAAGTTTCTTTTTTATGTATTTTGCTCTCCATGGCATAGAAGGTCATGACCACCTTCAAGTTGATATCCAGATAGTTGATCTTGATCCCAAACCCACTCATGGTAAATTTCAAAATGGCTGTGCTGTTGTTGAGGTGTGAGTAAAAATGTTTAAATTCTTCATCAACTTTCCATAAGACCAAGTTGTCTAAGTATCTCCTATAGATGACCTTGGAGAATAAATGGTGGGATTTCAAATTTTCTTGTTCCCACCAGGCCATAAAATTAGCAAAGACAGGAGTTACTCTTGCTCCCATGGCAACCCTAGTCTTCTACTTATAAAGTTTGCTAGAAAAAGTAAAAAAAAGTTATGTTCTTACCATAACATTCAATCTGTGTTGTTGATCTTCATTCATTCATTACTGATGAGTGTCTGTTCCATCCTTGGAACAGAGTCTGCCGTTATAACAAGCTCTAGTCAGCCAAAAAACTCTCAAGCTAAGTCTTACCCATAGTGCCCCTCTCTATTACCTCAGATTGAGTTTTCCCGTAAAGAAGAAAGAAAGCAGAGGCTTTATCTGAGCAACTTTTCTATCACAGACTAGGACCATATCCGCAACTACAGGAGTCTTTTGGATGGGGATGGCGGGTGGGTTGTAATGAATGAATGAATGAATGATCAACACAGATGGAACGTTACAGTAAGAAAGTACAGTTGTGTACACTTACCATAAATGTTGATGCTAGAGTGTTATTCACTGTTGCAGTCATCACACTAGGGTTATCTGCCTGCAGGTAGCCCTCAGTCGGCCCGAATACCAGAGACTTAGTACTTCTCCGTTGGATGCTGTTGCTCCAGAAATGACGTCAGGTCGTCAGGGATGTAAAAACAGGCAGCCAACGCCATTACATCAGTTTTTCTTGTCCCAAATGTCAGGAGCCCCCAAATAGGGAGCTAGGTTATGGTGGGGAACACACCACCAGTAAAAAGTAAATATCAGTACCACAGAAGGGGTTAGTAAAAGCCATAGATAGGAGAGAGATAGGGACAGAGAGAAAACCAAGGGGCTTGGAGGGAGGGAAACCAGGACTGCAACAGTGAATACATTCGAACACTTACATTTATGTAAGTGTACACAACTGTACTATGTTCTTCGTATTTCTCTGTTGCAGTCATCACACTTGGGTGGATTCCCAAAGCTGAGGAAGGGTGGAGGCAGTCAAGAAGAGTTAGGTCTGGCTAGTATGCCTTGCAGGACTGCTATAGCAAATTCTGCCCTGGATTTGGAAAAGATAGGCAGGTGGTAATGCTTGAAGGTGTGTACAGCACTCCAGGTAGCAGCCTCCAGGATATCCCTGGTACAGACTCCCCTGAGAAATGCGGTAGAGGTTGCCCTACTGGAATGTGTTCTGACCCCCTGAGAGGTTAGTTTCCCATGGTGCTTGTAGCAGAAATGGATGCAGTGTGCTATCCATTTGGAAATGGTTTGTTTTGAAATGGCCTTGCCCTCTGCCCTATTGCAAAGCTGACTAATAACTGGTCAGAGTTTCTGAACGGCTTGGTCCTATCAAGGTAGAATCTGAGCTGTCTGTGCACGTCCAAGGAGTGCAGGATCCTTTCCCCTTTATTTTGAGGATTAGGGAAGAAGGTTGGCAAATGGATGGATTGATTGAGAGCCACACTGGATACCTCTTTGGGCATAAAGTAAGGGTTAGTCCTGAGGGAAACCCTGTCAGCATGGAAAATAATGAAGGGTTCCCACAGCCATGAGTGCTTGTAGTTCAGACACTCCTCTAGCTGAAGTGATGGCTAGAAGCAAGGCTGTTTTCCCAGAGAGGAATTTTAACTCTGCTGATGCAGCAGGTTCACAGGGGGTGTGTGTGTGTGTGTGTGTGTGTGAATTTTTCCAGTAAAAAGTTTAGGTCCCAAGCAGGGGTGGGTGTTCTCCTTGGTGGCCTTAAGTTGTTTACCCCTCTCAGGAACAGTTTGATAAGAGCATGTGAAAAGAGAGGTGGCTCAGTGTTGTAATGAGCAGAAATGGCTGAGACATGCATCTTAATGGAGGAGGACAGGCCTTTGTGGAGTAGATCTGCTAGGTAATCCAGGATAAGAGGTAGAGAAGGCAGTGTTGTGTCCTCTCCTTTAGACTGAATCCATGAGCAGAACCTTTCTCACTTATCAGCATATGATTTTCTTGCACTGGGTCTTCTGGCTTCAAAAATGACGTCCAGCACCTGTTTGCTTAAGGGTGCTGGGGGAGAATTCAAGGAATAAACCAGGCTGCAAGATTTAGGGTTTGCAGTTGTGGATGCAGAATCTGTCCCTCCTGCTGAGGGAAGAGGGTTGGATTCTGGTGTAGGTGCCAAGGTAGCACTGATGTCAGGCTGCACAGGAGTGGGTACCAATGCTGGTGTGGCCAGTCCGGAGCAATCAGAATTGTCTTTGGTCTGTCTTGCCTTATATCTTGAGTAATACACTTGAAAGAGGGGGGAAAGGCACAGAATGAGAGATTTAACCACTGAAAAGATAGGGCATCCACTTTCCAGGCCCTGCTGCGAGGATTCCTGGTGCAGAATTTGCTGAGCTGGTGGTTGTAGGGGGAGGCAAAGGGATCCACCTCTGGGGTCCCCCATTTCTGAATCAGAAGGTTGAAGGTGCTGTGCTCCAAATGCCACTCATGTGGGTCTAGGAGATTTCTGCTTGTCGTCTGCCAGTAAGTTTTGTGTGCCTGGCAGGAATTGAGCTTGTAGATGGACTTGAATGTCCAAGGCAGTGTTCCACAGGGCCATGGCTATCCTGCAGAATGGGTAGGAATGGGTTCCCCCCTGCTTGTTCATGTACAACTGTGGTGTCAGTTTTTATTAGCAGTTGTCCTGGAAAGATTAGGGATCTGAAAGCTGTCAGGGCATTCTGTACAGCTAGCATCTCTTTTTGGTTTAAGTGCAGATGAATTTGACTTGGGATCCAATGGCCTTGAATACATTTTTCATCCATGTGTGCCCTCCAGGCATAGTCTGATGTGTTTGTGGTTAGGGTCTGGGTGGTTTGGGGTTGAGTAAATGGCAATCCCTTGTTGTGGTTGCATACTTCTGACCACCAGAGGAACTCTGTCCTTAGACAGGGTATGATAGGAATGACTGTTTCCAGGTCCTGAGAATGTTGGCACCAAAGACTTTTTAAGCATCATTGGAGTTTCCTCATATGCAGTCTTGCATATGGAATCAGCAGTATACATGAGGCCATGAACCCTAAAGCTTGCAGTATTTTTCTTGCAGATAGCTGGGTTCTGGTGGACATTTGTTTGAAGTAGTCTGTCAGACTTGTTTTTCTGAGGTGAGGAATGCCATCTGGGAAGTTGTGTGCAATCTTGCCCCCTGGAATAAAATCTTTTGACTGGGTACCAGTTTTGATTTCTTTTCGTTGATGGTGTACCCCAAGGAGATGAGAAGGTTTTTCACAAATGTCAGGTGCTGCAGCAGCAATTCCTGACTGTCCCCCTGAATCAGGCAGTCGTCCAAGTACGGGTAAATTTGGATATTTCTCTGCCTGCAGTACGCAATGGCTGGAGCCAGGCATTTTGTGAATACTCTGGGCACAGTAGATAAGCCAAAGGGAAGTGCAGAGAACTGATAATGCACAGACCCTGCCCTGAAACGTAGATACTTCCTGCATGATTCCCTTATGGGGATATGCAGATAGGCTTCTTTTATGTCTAGGGTGACTAACCAGGCATCCTTGGCTAGCACAGGAAGAAGCTGTTGCAGGGTAAGCATTTTGAATTTTGGTACCACCAAGAAGGTGTTGAGAATGGAAAGATCCAGGATTGGGCACCAAGAGCCCTCTTTCCTGGATACCAGGAAGAGTCAGGAGTAGAATCCTTGACCCCTCTGTTCTACTGAACAGCTCTGACATTGAGTAGGGAAAGTACTTGGTTTTGAGCCTCTGCCCACTGGTTTGGAGGAAGGTCAGGAAACTCGCTTGGGGTTCGCAGTGAATGGAAGTAAAATTTGTACCCCTGGGATACAATGTTGAGGACCCACCGGTCCTGAGTGGACATCCAGCTTTTTGCATGAAGGGCAAGTTTTCCTCCCAGGGGCACAAGCAATTGGGCAGGGCTTGGGAGTGGAGTAAAGAAGTCATTGTGAGCTTTTTCCCTAAGGAGGTGGCTTACCACTCCCTGCTTTAAAGGAGGAGGCACTCCATTGCTTAGATCTCTGCATACCCCGAGACTGTAGTCTGGGTGAACTGTTTCCCCTGGGTCTGGTTTGAGAAGGCCTGGAGGGGACTGGAAAGGACCAGTGTTTGGAAGGGCAATGCCTACTGAATCTAGGGGGTTGCACTTGTAAGAATTACTTAAGTCTGCATAGACTTAGCTTTTTCTTCCATCTTTTTAAGAACTTCTGCTTTGGTGCCGAACAGTCCTTATTCAAAGTAGCGTCTAGTAACTTTGATTTTAAATGGTCTGGCAAGGTCTGCTCCTTTAGCCAAGCATATCTTCTCAGTACAGAGCCAGTGACAGCTGCCCAGCAAGATGCTTCTAGGGTGTCAAAGCCAAACTGCAAAGTATGCTTGCTGACTTGGCTTGCAGAGTGCAAAAGCTCCTGCAATTCTTAATTTTCTGCACAGTCTGAAAATGTTGCCACTTTTTGTTTAATAAGTTCCATAATATGTTGCTGATACTTCAGCATGTGAAACTGACAATTCAGTGCCTTAATAGCAAGAGTTGCAGCGGTACATACCTTCTTTCCCCATCTGTCAAAGCTCTGGAATCTATATCCGAAGGGGTGGGATTCTTGGCTGTAGTAGCCTTGACACCTTTAGGCCCCTGGGAAATTATCTCTGGGTCAGCAGTAGGATTCTTGAAAAGAAATGTGTGTGTCAGGTACTCTCTGTAGTACTCGTCTGGTTTCCTAGGAGCAGGAGGTAAAGTCTCAGGAGTAAGACTGGATTCCATAAAAACATCATCCACAACATCCAGGACAGGGGGGTATTGCTAAGGGTCTGCGTTGAGGTAACTTATTCTGAGTTTCTTTTTGGACTGAGGATAGACTTGTCATTCCCAGTGGAAATGTTCTCATAAGTCATGCAAGGTTTCACCAAAAGAAAAATCCTCTGGAGGGGAGGCAGAGGGAACGGATTCCTCTGCATCCGAATCCTCATAAGCAGATAAGGGCATGTCTTCATAATCAGAAATTTCAGAGTCATCAGACTCCTGGTCTGCAGAAGCTGAAGGGGACTGGACTCTGTCTCTTAGCAAAGTAAGGCGGATTTCCCCTAAATCAGTGTAATAAGATCTTCCAGCCATTCTAAGCATTTGTTTTTGTGGCATTGGAGCAGGTGCATGTACTTTGGTCATCGGTTTTCTAAGCGTAGTGAGTACTCTGGGCCAAAGAAACTCAGTAGTTTTGGTTAAAAAAGTCGCCGGTTTGAGTCTAACATCGGTTGAGCAAATAACTGCCTCAGAAGCAGAGTCTGCTCAGTGGCTACAGACCAATCCAAGGTAGAGACTTCCACAGGTTCCATAGTCAGTCTCGCAGCCTACTGGAATCCGAATGGGTCTCAGTAGAGGCCTGCGAATCCATTGAAGCGGGCATCAGGGGCTGCAAAAGCACCTCACTGAGTACTGGCGACTAGCTTAACGGAAGCGTCGTCGGCAGTTTTAGACATATACAGTCTCCATCTTTACTTTTTTTCGGAATATCATTAGTCAGATGGCTTACCGAAGCCATTTCAGAATACGGAGATAGAGAGCGAAATAATTTAGTGACAAAGAGCCCGCCGATGAATGGTTTGGGCATTAAATAAGGCACAAAACCGACAGCGAGGGACGTCGTGGTCTGGGCCTAACCAGGTGCAGTAAGAATGAAAATCTCTGTGAGGTATTTGCTTTCAACAGGCAAGACCATTGTTAACTTTTTCTGACATCAGTTAGAGCAAGAAGAAAGGATCCCCAACCAGCTACTTAGCTTTAGAAAACTTCAGGATTATTAAATTCGTACACAAAAATTCAGGTAGTGGCCGACCGGCACTTGCAAACTGCTTCTGCTTCGGGCTCCTCTGCAAGAAAGATTTATGTAATGGCGTCGGCTGCTTGTTTTATACCTCTGACAACCTGACGTCAGTCCTGGAGCCACAGCATCCGATGCAGAAATACTAAGTCTCTGGTATTCGGGCCAACTGAGGGCTACCTGCAGGCAGATAACCCCAGTGTGATGACTGCAACAGTGAAACACAAAGGACATCATAACTTCTTTATCTGATGTTGTTAATCTTCATTAATTCCTTACTGGTGGGACAGAGGCCTTAGCTACTTCCTGGGAGGCCCTATGGAATAATATTCCTGGTTACCATTGAACCAAAGGAAGCTCTGCCCATGAAGACCATATCCAATTTGTAATGAGTGATAAAGGTATGTGGGGTAGACCATGCTGCTGCTGCACAAATGTCATCCATAGAAGTTCTTACATGGAAAGCAACAGATGTTGCAACTGATCTTGTGGAATGCGCTTTGACTTTAGATGGTAATTGGGCTTTGTTCAGTCGATAAGTGAAGCAAATATAGTCTTCTCAACCATTTAGCCAAAGTAACTTTGGAAACAGGTATCCCCAATCTTGGTCCTGAGAATGACACGAATAACTGGTCAGATTTTCGGAATGACTTAGTTCTGTCGAGATAAAATTGCAATCGTCTATGCACGTCAAGCAAATGTAGTGAATATTCTTCTTTGTTAGAAAATTTTGGAAAGAAAAATGGTAGATTTATAGTTTAATAGTCAGGTCCAAAATAGAGTAAAAAGAAGAGGTTAGTCCGGAGTGATACTCTGTCCTTATGGAACACTACGTAAAGATGTTTTAGGCACAAAGCTTGCAACTCAGAAATTAGCCTTGCTGAGGTAATGGCCACCAAGAACAAAGGCTTCCAAGAAAAGAATTTCAAATCGCAATTGGCAGTAGATTCAAAGGGAGGACAAGTCAAGGATTGTAAAATTAAAGTTACATTCTAGGGCTCGATCAGTGGTTTGAAGAGGGGCTTAATGTGCAACTCCTTTCAACAATGTTTTACAGAGGCGGTGTGAAATCAAGAGTCCTTGAAACCATTATGAAAACTGGATATTGCCGCCAAGTGTACTCGAATAGTTGAAGCTGCATTTCCTGAGTGAAGGAGTAATCTAGCACCATAGAAAGTGGGGCCAAAAAAGGGTTTACTCTATCCTAGCAAGTGGAAAAGATTCATAATTCGGTCTCATAAAAATGAAGTTTCCTGGTGGATGGTTTAAAGGAAGCCAGAAGAATTTGGCAGACAAGGAAGGGCAGGTTGTTTTGCCTGGCAATTACTGGAAGTGGAGGAGCCAAGCTGTCAACTTGAGGCTTGATATGTTCGGATGAATCAACCCCTGTGGGTGTGACAGCAATTCCGGAGTTAGATCCATAATCCATGGTTTATGTACTAGGCGAGGCCAAAAAAAGGGAAACCAAATTTGTCAGGGCCAGTAAGGTACAATGAGGATTACTCTGCTTTTCAACCGAAGTGCCTTCTTCAAAACTTGTGGGATCAGATGAAGGAGAAGGTATGCATAGAGAGGGTCCTGTGGGCCAATCGTGCACCAAAACGTGCCTCTGGGACTTCCACTGTGGGGGAATTAGGGCAAAGAAGTTGCTGTATTTGTGATACGTGGGGGACCCAAACAGATTGCAAGGCTGGCCCCAGCGACTGAAGATTTCCACAGGATTGAGAGACCACTCATGAGGCAAGAGAATGTATCTGCTCAATTTGTCTGCAATTAAGTTGGAATCCCTGGGAATGTGCATTGCTGTCAGAAAGCAGTCAGAAGCCATCGCCCACTGCCAAATTCTCATGGCCTCTCGATACAACAAGTAGGACTTGGCTCCCCCTTACTTGTTGATGTACCAGACTACGGACATATTGTCGGACTGGATGGCAATCTTTCCTGGAGGGAGAACAGGTTGAAATGCTTGCAATGCTAGAACTGCCCTCAGTTCTAGGACACAAATATGCAGGTTGGCCTCCAACGGTGACCAAGTGCCTTAGACTATCCTTTTCTGGAAATGCCCCCCCACCCACTTAGGGAGGTGTCCGTGGTCACTATGGCTCTGGGCTGAGAGGGGGGAGACTGGTCCTCTGGCTTCATTCACCAAATTAAATCTTGTTTGTACTGATTTGTTATCCTGATTTGAAAGGACATTGGGCAAGTCAAAGTGGACCATTGCTTTAGTAAAAGAAATTGAAAGATCGCCAAAAAAAAGGAAGTAGATACATTTTGGACATGTATCTATGAAGATCTTGATGAACAAAGATGCTAAATGGATAGAAAGAACAAGAAGTTTAAAGGTACAGGATATGAAATGGGATGAAACAGCCAGAGAGATTTGAAACAAAGTTGAGAAAAGCCTCTAACTGGAAAACCCCAGTCCCAGATGCACTACCTAACTTTTGGCTTAAAGTATTAATTTTTTTGCACGAGGATTTAGCCATGAGTAACAACTATTTCTATGCACACCCCAAATACACACCACACTGGTTAACAACAGGAAAGACGATGCTCTTATTTAAGCGTGAACCTGCAAACTACCCTAAAAATTATAGACCAATAACTTGTCTTCCAACGACGTACAAACTATACATGGGGAACGGACGCTAACAGAGTTTATAGTCATTTAGAAGAAAACTAAATTATGGCAGTAGAACAAAAGGGCAATAAAATAAAGTCATATGGAATAAAGGATCATTTGTTAAAGTTATATTGGAGAACTGTAAGAAGTGGAAGAATCTCAGTATGGCATGGATTGACTATAAAAAAGCATTTGATAGTATCCCACATTCATGGATAAGAGAGTGCTTAAAAATATACACTGATTGACTACATTACAGTAACCATGAAACAGTGGCAGACCACTTCGCACTTGCACCATGATAAAGGACAGATCATTATCCCAGGGATAAAAATTCAAAGGAGGATATTCCAGGGTGACTCTGTCGTCGTTGCTGTTCTGCCTTGCCATTAATCTGCTTACTTAACAGCTTAGGCCATGGCTACAATTTGGCTTCAAGAAAGCAACAAAGTCTAATGACTTATCTTAGTTGTCGATTATTTAAAAATGCATAGCTCATCAGATGAGGAACTGAAAGCACAGCTGCAGGTTGTCAAAACTTTTTCTGATGATATTGGAATGTCACTTGGTCTTGATAAATGTGCAAAAGCAACCTTTACAAAAGGAAAACTACAGCATCAGGAAAACATCAATTTGGGGCAAGAATGTGATATAAAAGAACGTGAGCAAGATGGAGTGTATAAATACTTGGGAATTGATGAAAAATCAGCAATAAAACATGAACAAATGTGAATAAAGCTCAGTAAGGAGTACTTTAGAAGACAAATTAATACTGAAAACAGCACTGACATCTAGGAACAAGATCCAAGATTAAATTAATTTGTTCTTCCTGTCATAACATAGTTTTGGAGCGACTGACTGGCCCCAAAAAGTGTTGGATAGATTGGATATTAAAACAAGAATGATGCTTCATGCTCACGAAATTTGTTTGTGTCTTTCGGCTTTCCCCGGTATGGGTTCGCCACAGCAGAACTCCGGTCCGCTAATGATTGGCAGTTGATTTTTACGTACCAGCTTGCCAGGCCTGACGCACAACCTTCAACGAAAGTACGCCCATTCACGCATGTCTCCACGCAGAAAATGCTCTGAGAATCGAACCGGACAGCGTCACCAAATGATTTATAAAAATCAGTGTATACCAAGATTATATATTCCCCGTTCCGAAGGAGAGATGGGCCTCCTTGAAATTGATTACATGTACAGATCTGCAATCCTGGGACTACACACATATACTGACGTTACAAGATCCAAATGTAGTGAAAGTTTAGAAACACGAGGGTTATAAATCTAAGATGACATCTCTGCTGAATTTAGCAGAAGCACATCAACGTCAAGCAGGAATGGAAATCAAACCAAAGTAGATAAAAAATAAGCAGAAACTGAATGTGCTAAAAACAAAAGAAAGAATAAAAGGTGAACGTAATGAGAAGGCAAGAAATGCGGAAAAAACATTAATATAGTTGCAAGTATAGAAAACTTCTGGAAGAGCCTCATGTTGATAAAGAAGGAACACAGGAATGGTTAAGGAGAGGTGAATTCATATCCAGAAATGAAAGGTTAATATTGGCAGCCCAAAATAGTGGGCTAAGTACACGCTGGTTTACAAAGTCCACTGAACATGTGGGAGAAACAGATGTATGTAGGTTTTGTAAAACTGAATTGGAAACAGTCACACACCTTGTTGCTGGTTGTGATGCACTAATGGTGGAGGGACTGCATACTGAAAGGCATAATAATGTGGCGAGACTGTTACACTGGAGACTGTGCAAACATTATAGTACTGAAGTGGCTGAAAAATCACTGGAAACATAAGCCACAAAGAATCATAGAAAATGAAGTTTAAATCACATGAGATCACCCAATACAGACAGTTCAAAAATAGATACGAGAAAACCGGATATAGTGGTCCAAGAAAAGAAGACAAAAGTAGTATCAGGATTCTTCCAGGCGCACTGTACTATGAGCTAAACCAGGTCATCTGCAGATGGGGGTCACCCAGGAAGTAGAGGACCAGGCACGAAAGCCTGCAAGAATACAGATTCCTCCGAGGAAGGGGTGGACGACTTCCAGTCCCCCCACTGCTTCAGTTTCTCCAGTATGTCTCCAAAGGAGACATCCTCAGAAAAGACCAGGGGGACCCTCCCCCTTCATCATAGTTTGTACCTTCGGTGAGGGATTCTTCAGGGGAATCCATGTGCTTCCTCTTGCACGATTTCTTGCAAGGTACCTCCTCAGCAGGGACATCTGAGGAGACTGCAGTGTGGGTACCTTGTGGAAGGATGTCTTGAGGTTCCCGTGCCCGGTGTCCTTGAGTAGTGGGCTGTGTTGATTGCAGCTCAGAGGAAAGGTATATATATATATATATATATATATATATATATATATATATATATATATATATATATATATGGGTCTCCGGCACCAAAGGTACCAGCTAGGAGCCAGTCAAGGCAAGTGCCCTCTCCATCACCTGGAAATAAGGTCTGCCCGAAGAGGGATGGGAGCCTGGAACAGAGAAAGACAACCCTGGGACTGGGGTCACACCCCACTCCAATGAACCCATTCCCAGGGAAGGAGCCAAGGGAGGACCTGGTTCCGCAAAAGCAACTGGAACCATAGTTGACAGCAGAGAGGAAAAAAAAGGCACCACACTAGAGATCATGGTGCAGACAAACCAGTGTCGATCCCAAGGATGGCCCAGCTCAGGATGAGTAACTCCAAAGGGTAAACTCTGGAGCCATGGTAAGGTCTGGAAGAAGCTGGAACCAGGGTTGGCATCTGTGCCGAAGGCTCCGATACCTCCAGGGAGGTCAAAGGAGGAAAGTATGTAGGAGTCTGTGGAGAAAAATCCTCAGCTCCGGGTGGGAGGGAGGACCTGGAGGGTGCTGGAAAACCTCTGGCCACCAGGAGCAGACCCACAAGCCTAAGTCCAGTTCCAAAAGGCTCTTGGAGGAGCGGCTGGATATCCCCGACAAGGAGTCTGGATGCTCTAGGAAGGGGGTACATTGATGACCAAAAAACGGATCCACAGAAGGGGAATATCGGGGTCGAGGTGTTATTTCACATTTTGGCACAGAGTTCGAAGGACCAGTATGATGTACAGGAAGGGGGTGGAAGTGACCTGTATTGGAATGACTTTGGTGCCGAAAGGGAAGTTGGTAATGTCATCACAATTGGTGTTGAAGTCAGAGTTTGAGGAATAGGTAAGTCAGCTGCTGAGGTGCCAGAACCGAAGACGGCACCATCGAGGGGGTTTGAGACCTCGGTGCAGAGAATGTTGGTGCCATTTTACATTTTTTTGCCTTCAGCTCTGAAGATTTGGACTAACTAGTGTGAGGAGAAGAGGGTAAAGATTTGCTTCTCTTTTTGTGTTCTTTCTTTGGAGGGAATGAGCCCTCCACCTCAGAAATAGCCACAGCAAATGGAGATTTGATAAGACCTTTGAGCATGAGTTTATTTTTTGCATTCCGCCAATGTGTGGGAACTAAAGGCTTTACACATGTCACACAGGGGTTTTACAGATAGGTGGCAATAAACACAGGATTTATGGCTATCAACATTAGGCATTTTCCTGTCACATTCGTCCGAGTGCTTAAACCCAGTAATACTCTTTCTCGGGTATAGTAGCACAGAAAATTTACAATTTAGCCACAAAAGATAAAATGCAGAATCACAAAGAAAGGAATTTTTTTTTAAATACAGTAAACGGTGGAAAGAAAAAGGGAATACCAACAATGATATTGGGAATTACCTCAGAGGTAAGGGAAAGCCTGTACCAGCAATGGTACAAAGAGTACCAAACTTGGTAAAAAGGGAGGAAAGAGAGTGAAGGACACACAATCAAAAAGTATGCGACTAACAGTAGGCTAACTAGGTATATGCAAGAAAGAGAAGCTTTCACAATAGACAAAATACGAAAATTTATAAATGACTTGGCTGAGAGCTGGCCTGACACATCTATATTCAATATGCAGCAAACGAGATCTGAGGTAATATAGAAAGAGGCACCATAGGTAAGACTTGGAGACCGTTTTTTTTTTTGGCTGGCGTGAGCTTGTTATAACGACCGACTCGGTTCCAGTGATGAAACAGACACCAATCAGTAAGGAATAAATGAAGATTAACGTCAGATGAAAGTGCTATCCAGTACTAGTTCCAACAAGGTGCAAATGGTGTTAAACCATTTAGCTGGTACAGTTGGGTAGATAGTTCCTTATAAATTTGATCCCTATACTCTGTTCAATACAGGTATATAGGGACACATCAAGAGCTGCAAACACACCCCTCTACTGGCATTTGTACATTACTAATAAATACTAGGCGTTCTCAAGTAAAATGTAGAAGCCTGTACAATGGGGTTTAATAAATAATCTAAAACTCATGAAATTAGCTCTGTCGTACAGTTGTCTCCAGCAGCTACTGGTCTGCAGGGGGGATGTTTTTCTATGTACTTTCATAATTCCAAAGAATCTCACCATCCTAGGGAGCTCAACTTGTAGAAAAGAATAAGTTTCCACATCTATTTCACCTTGACTTAATAGGTCAAAACATGAGTGATCTGTCCTTGAAAAGGTTTTGTTAATCTTCTCTGGTGGTTTCCTCAGAACAGCTCTCACTCATTACTACTGTAGTGCCCCCCGCCCCCCCCATCTGCTTTCATAATGCAATCTCTTCATTCCTTGACAGTTTCATTAAGGCATCCCTTTCTTTTGTTAAACTGTGTGCTCGGGGTCTAGTACCCAATCACTTACAAAAGTCTTCTTCACAAAGATCATGAAACACCTGCAGTGTGCTATATGCAGTGTAGGAATGTATGCACTTTTCTTTCTAACAGTATCATTTCAGTCTTCAGTGTGTGGAATATCTTGCAAAATGTATTTTAGATTCAATCTGCATACATATATAATTTATTCTTCACAGGCAGCAGACACTGAATTTGTAGATGAAGCACCAAAATGCAAGTTATTTGTCAGCAGCAACCTCTTCATTAGTTACAGTTCTCTTTTGTGTGGAATTATTCAGATTTTCAAAAGAGATTGTGCATATTGACTGGTTCTGATGGATTATAACAGTCTGAATGGCATTTTTTTGGGTGAAATATTCTAAAATGGGTAGTTTGTCATTACTTGTTCATACATTTTGCTTCACTGCTTATTGGAAAATTTTAACTACTACAAATTTAAAACATCTAACAAGTGGTGCTGCATTAAACAAGGACTATAATTTAATATAACCAGGAAGATGAATTAAAAAAAAATCACATGCATTTGTACATTGTCCTAAAAATGTGTGCAGGGGCCCATGGTTTTAAAAACAGTTCAAAGGTAAAGTTAACCTACCACTAGCTAAAGGGTCTATATCAGAACATCGGAGTTTTAAAACTTCGAATGTTCTAATATCGTTTTGAGCGAACGCTAAAAATAGTGAAGCTGCAGAACACCGAATTCTTTCCTATGGAAAGAATTCGGTTGGCTGGTTCTCTGGCTTCGCTATTTTCAGTGCTGTGGTGGAAATTTATGGGTCGGGTTCAGGTAAGTGTGTGATTGTGCGGTTGTTAGGGGGTGAGTTAGGGTTAGAGCGCGGGTAAGGTGAGTGTGCGATAATGACAGACGTTAGGGTTAAGGTAAGTGGATAGATAGTGATGTATAGTTTAGTGTAGGGGTTAGTTGTAGGATTATAAGTGTGTGTGGCTTGATGTTTTTTAGGTGTGCTTGTGTTGTGTGTACGTGCGTCTTTCGGAACAGTGAATTTTTTCCCAAGGAAAAAATTTGCTGTTCTGAATGTTCGATATGTGGTTTGGATATTTTAGGTTCAATGAAATAGCGTTCGCTATTTTCATCTTTTGATAGCATGACATAAACGCTAGCTAAACACATTTTCTAAGAAAATGGGTTTAAATGCAGTTTCAACGAATGAGTTTCAAGGGCAAAAAACTTTACTTTTACTCATGCCGGTTCCGTTTTCATTGAGATGTACTTTTTTTTAGTAAATGGCTATCAGGGCTTGAAATAAAAGTTTTAAATTAAATCCAAATATCTGTTGCTATTGTAGAATTAAACAGTATGCACACTGACAGGTTTAGTAACTGGGGAACGATAACCATACAATGGGACACTAGAAAAGTGGCGGGGGGTGCGGCTATGGAGGAGCCCTGCTCTATTACTCTGTCTAGAGCCTCAATTGATCAAGATCAGCCTCTGAATTAATATATAAACCAGAATAAAGCAAAGCTCTAACTCTACTTATTGCTTACATATACCCCTGCTAGGCCACTTTCTGAAAACAAACTGCTCCTCACTAGCTATAAAACACACCTGTCAGCAGGAACCTCTCTCCATTCTAGCTATGCAACTCAGTCGTGGAACTCTTGCCTTCACATGCTAGCATCCTTTCCAATTTCAAGAAAAAATATCTGAAAAACTGGATCTGCACAACCCTCAAAACAAATGTATGACCACCTACTTACTATAACTACGCCTTACTAACACTTCCATATGTTATCAGGTAGCAATGGCCTAACATCAAAAGGAGCTCTCGATTTAGTGATACCACACTACTAACATGTGCTTTTCTATTTCTTCATCCTAGTAGCAGACAGTTACTATTTCCTCTATAGTGTTCTTCCGTAACATTCTCATCTCTAACACTAATCAATGCTCTCCATGTCCTTAAATTTTCCCTGCTGTACATCTCATTCTATGACCGTCTATTTTGGCATCAGAATACTCTATCAACTTCACTTATGAGAAATATAGTCACTACTTTGAATAAGTATATATTACTTTATGCGAGACCATCCACTTCTGCAAAGTGTCTCGATACTTGCAGTACATTTTGTATTCTTGATAAAAACTTCTCCAATATTATGTAACTCGTATATGTATTTCAATCTATTTTGGGGGCTCTTGTCTCCTTGTATAGAAGGTATACTAACCAATCTACTGTAAATAGTCTCTGTTGTGCAGATATTCTCCCCTTGTATATTACTCATCAGTTATTGTAAAATGTTTGTTTGTAGTCTTTCCCCAACTCACTGTAAAATATTTAATCTATAGTGGGTTTTTTCTCCCCTTGTACATAATTACTCATCAAATATTGCTTAAATATTTTTGAATCTGTTGTGGAGATTTCATCCCAAGGCCTCCACTGAAAAAGGGCCATAAGCTCATTCGGACTTTCCCAATTACCAAATACATTATTCACCCTGGGAGGAGGAAGGATTAAGATCCACAAGCCCCTGCAGTATGGTCTTAGCAAAGCCTGTCATGGAATTGGAGAAGAAATCCAGTTTGTAATGCTAAGTAAATGTACAGACTAAGTGGCTACCACTTCGAAAGCGTCTATTGCTCACCCCTTTCCAATATGCCATTGGAGAAGACAAGGCTCAAGCAGATGGTGCCTTGATTCTGCCTGGAATAAAGCTTCCATAGTGGAAATCAAAAGCAATGGCAAACAACAACTGTCTTGAAATATAGTTTGCTTTGACACAGGTTACCCCTTCTTTGCCTCAACATAGGACTAACAGCTGTTCATCTTAAGGGATTTTGTTCCATCAAAATAATATCCAGGTTGCATGTGCAAATCCAGATTATGGAGAATCGTTTTTCCCTGAATTTTAGGACATGGATGGAAAACAAGGTGATTTATGGCTTGATTCAACGTAAACTCTGAAAGTCTGGCATGAATGAGAGATTTGTTCTTAAAGTCATCCTATCTCCATGGAAAAACAAATGGGGTTCACCCACCATGAAAGCTTGCAACTAGACTCTTCTTGTAGATGACAGAGTAATATGTAACAGTCTACCAGGTTATGAACTATAAATTCGCAAGATGATCTGGTTCAGAGCAAGACAAAGGTAACTTTTCCAGTACACAGTTAATATCCCAAGTAGGTGCCACTTGTTTCCTATGTTCCTTGCATGCAAACCGCCCCTTCAACAATTGCCTGACGAAAACCAGAGAAGAAATTAGAGGATCCATGAGAAGATGTGCTGAAATGACCAAAGGATGAACCTTGATAAAATACAACAGGCCAGAAGACAGTAACTCTCACAAATATAGCAGAATCACTGGTACATAATCCTTGATTGGGCCCTGGTTAATAGTAAGGCACCAACCAGAAAATCTTTTCCCAGGCAAACATAAGATTTCCTAGTAGCTTTCGTCCCTCCTTTAATTTCTACTGTGCATCATGAAGGTGAATAAAATGTATGAAAATTTTATCATCCAGGCAGTCACTTGCAGTTTGAGAATGGAGTAGATCAAAAGGACCCTGCCTTTTCTGAGTAGATCCAATCTGTGAAGAAGTATATGTTAACTGCCCACTGCCAGTTCTAAACAAGGGAGAGCCACTGTTGCCTGGGTCAGAAGGAAGTCACCACAGTGATCTTTGGAGAGTCCATCAGAATTACCTGGAAATCAGTGAAACAGGTGGACATGCATAAAGGAACATTCCCAGCCAGTGGAAAGAAAAGACATCTATTCTCCAGGCATAACTGCATAGAGTTCTGGTACAGAATTTGTTTGACCGTCTGTTTTGAAAAGAGGCAAATGGATCAATTTGAGGTACTCCCCACAACTGGACCAATTTGTGGAAGACCCCTGTTGCTCATTCATCTCTAACACATATGACAAGAAGGCTGGGGTTTCCATTTAAATACTTTAACACACAGAAACCCATCCGGATGGATAGGAGCATCATAAATATGAACAAACTAGTTAACAGACAGACCTTACATACATACATGCTTATATCTCAACAGCCATCTACAAAATGGCAGTCTAGCTTGCACATGCTCAGTACTCATACACTTGTGCAAGCCCTTGGATAGCTTCTTGATCTACAACACCTTCATTCAATTTTCATTCGTGAGGTTCTCTCCCAGTCCTGCTCTGTCTGCCATGACATTTCACTCTGATAGAATGTAGGAAGCTTGGAAGGTTAAGCAATGCTTCAGAGTGACCTCCCAAGTGAGCACAGCCAGCCCACACAGAGGACAAGACTTGATGCCCTACCATTCATTTATATACATCAGTGTGGAGGTGTCTAAATTACTTGGCGATTCTAGGGACCACAAATGAAGACAGTCTGTAACGTGGATCACAGCTAACATATCTAACATTTATGTACTTTGGTCCGTTTGCCTTGTTACACATACCCTGCATTTTTACCCCCACTGAAACTGCTCCCTAAGCAAACACTGTGTATTGTCACAGATTTTTTTTTTAAAACAAAGAAACATCTGTACTGAATTATCATTTAATGTATAGGCAATCAAATTTATACAAATGAAACACACCATATTAACATTTTCATTTGCAAATTATGCGTCACAATCTTCCATATAGTCATTATCAATCAATTACATAGCTCATTCAATTCCTGCCTTCCCTTAAACTTCATTCATCCAAAACATTATTCTTCATGTACTGTTTCTACAATTCACATTTTTTTCTAAGTAATTTGCTCCTACCCCTTTCTAAGGGTAGAACTTTCAGTTCCTTTAGCTCTGTTACTATATTCATTAATTCTATTACGGTTGGTTCAGACTTTGGTTTCCGTTTTCCAGTCAACTGCTATTCTGGCAGCCACCATAATTAAACTCAGCAAGGCCTTACTATGTTCTTGGTAATTCTGATCCTGTACCACAGCTCAAAAAAACAATAATTTCATTAGTTACACCAATTTCCTCACAGAGTATTTCTGACAGTCTACACAAAATCTTTAAAGTCTGCTAACTCATTACACTCCCCAAACATTTTCCCAGTTACCTCTTTTTCCCCCATCACACCTTCAACATTTGTAATCTACCCTATGAAAATTTCTTTGGTGGCTGCTTGGGGTATAAAAATACCTATGCAAACACTTCCAAGCAATGTTTCTCGACCATCACCACTCTGCAGAGTGATTGGCAGTGGTGTTTTTATGGTGTCTAGTTGCCAGCCCGGCACCCAACCTTCACAGAAGGCACATACATACACGCACCTACCTGCATGTCTTAAAACTCATTCAACGCCAGGGAGGAAATGCAGACTGCGCACACTTCCAAGCAAAGATCCTAAAACTTCTAGACTTTGTTGCATATTTGTGAGCCATACATAAACCCTCCCATTGTTTCTTTGTAAATTGCTTATCCAATCTCTCTTCCTAATACATTCTAACCTCCTCAGATCGATTCCTAGAGTTATCTTCCAATATTTTATACGTTTTACTAATTATCCCTTTTTTACTGTCAGCTTTTGCTTTAGATTCTACTAGAAACTATAACAGTGCTGCTCCTTCACTTAGTATCCTCTATTCCTTTCTCTTTGCCTATACTCTGATATCAATCCTTGACAGAGAAGGCAGTCTCTTGCCTGCCAGTCCTAATGAATTCCTGGCCTCTCCCCATTCTATTACCTTTCCTTCTCTATTTGTTCCCAATACCTTGGTTGAGCTGACAGTTTTCTCCAGTATGTTCCAGCCACCTTTTGCCTATTCTCTGTATGGCTGATCGGCAGAATCCTTCATTCTCATGCTGGATTACTTCTTAGAATACTTTCTGCTACTTTATTAATGTAATATGTATGGTTATTGTTATTTTCCATAAGGATCTGCATACAAAATCCCAGTATCTCCTTATTTCTTAAACTTCCCCCTGTTTCACCACCATCCCTTTCCACTTTGAATTGTAGCTTTCTGCTTGTGCTATGTATAGGAGCCTTAAATGTGTAGCTCTGAAATATCTTCAGATCAGATGCCACCTTGTTCTATAGGAAAGATCAACTTATCCCACTTGACAATTGCCCTCTTCCCTATCAGAAAAAAAATCTTTCAATTCTGTTATCCACAATGTCTCCAATGGTTGATAAAAATATGCCTGACCTGTGTATAAATTTAAAAGGACTAAGAACATTTTCAATGCTTGTATCTTGCTATCCATAAAAAATATATTGTATTATTTTCTGTTTAGTCTCTTCCCACTGCAGCATTCTTCCAGGATGTTATGTTTCATCCTCCTTTTAAAATACTGTTAAACACTTTCCAGATCTTTGACACTTTCTTTCTTTCTTCCCAGCTCCAACATCCACAGGGAGTACCATCTATTCCTGGATACCTTCCTATAGATTGCTTATACATTACCATTTTATGTCATCTCCTATCCCAGATGTTAGTAATTGAGCCTCATCATCCTTTAACCTTGGCATAGTTAATTCTTCCATAAACATTTCCATTTGCACTTTTTCTTAATTTCCCCTGCTTTACACAGATTTTCATAACATGTCAAAAATATTTCTAATACCTGTACAGGATGTCTATTTTTGTTATAGGCTCCCAGTGCACAGCAACAACCCTTTACTTTGTTGCCTGAGCCACTGTGCTAAAAAGCTTTTGTGCTCTGGAGTTGACAAAAAGTTTAACAATATTTCTAAACTAATGCATATTATCGAGGTAGTCCCTTATTTTCTCTTTAGCAATCTGTGGTTGCTCCTCTTGTTCTGTGATATTCCCCTATTGTGCAATACTTTAACCTTTTGTCAGTCACTCTAAATCAGTGTTTCCAAAACTGGGGTCTGTATGATACTTTCTAGGGTCCGTGAGCTCACCCTAGATTTTGGGCATTGTCAGTGACCTTGTTAAAAAAAAAAAAAAAAAAAAAAAAAGTTGCTCTTCTCACAGTCAATCAAAAAAGACAAAAATGACCTCCCTGTCTGCAGCTGAGCTGCTTAATTTCCACGTTTGTGGCTAAGCAGTTGCTTGCCCTGAATTTTTAGAGACTGAAATAAGGAACATCCATATTTGCAGCTAACACTGAGCAGCTGTTCACTTGCCCTTTATTTTCTATCTGGCAGTCAGAACTAGGAGGGAATTTTAAACAAATTGTATGTGTTCCCTCCAAATAAGGGACCCATATTTGTTGGTTGCTGGTGACAGAAATTACTACAGAGCTGATCCAGATGATCTTATTGAAAGACCCTGGCCTGAAGGCATGTTTATTTTTTAATTAAGGCTTAAAAAATGAACTGATACAGTTGAGAACGTAGCTGTCACCTGTGCAGATTTTCACAGACTGCACATATTTGTGCCTCGTTTGGTCTGTTTATCAAAATGTTTTCTGGCAAATCAATTTGTGCTGAAGTCAGAAAATAATGGCAGATGTTTCCGCTTTAGACTTCATATGCTTAAGAAATCTCATACTAATGCAAAACTTATTCTATCAACTTCCTAAGTTTGAAAGAGTAACATTTAAAATGTGTCCTTAATTTTGGCCTTCTGTCTCCCACCCCATTAGGACATGCTTTCTACAGATTTCTTGTGCTGAAGAGGTTGAGAGGTATGGTGTGTATGTAAGAGGGAGGGAGGGGTGCATGTGTCTGTGTGTGCGTGTGTCTGTGTGTGCGTGTGTCTGTGTGTGCGTGTGTCTGTGTGTGTAAGAGGAAGGGAGGAATGTTGGAAGGTGTGTGTAAGAGGAAGGCAGGTAGGTGTGTGTGTGTAAATAGGGAGGGAGGTAGGAGTTTATGTGTAAAGAGGGAAGGAGGCAGGTAGGTGTGTAAGATGAGGGAGGCAGGTACGGATGTGTGTAAGAGGTAAAGAGGTGTGTTTAAGAGGTAGATAGCATACCCTTCAGCTGTCCAGATTTTTGCAGAATGTCATAGGTAGGTACTAGGCTATCGGCCCAAGGGCCTACGTAAACCTAGCCAACAAGGTTCCCTGGCTTATGCCACCCAAGAAAGTTATTTTCCTGTGCCACTGTCGAGCAGAGACACAGAAGTGATCCCCGGGGTGTATTTCCTATTTCCCATCTACTCATCAAGATTCTCCTTGAGTGCCAATGAAGAACTTTGCTTGACATAGATGGGTAGCCCCTTCCACAGTATGGGAAGTCTCTGGGACAAGAAATCTATCCCTCCAGCATGTCCTGTTTATTGTAGTGACAAGGTTTAGGTCCCCAGAGCGTGTAGCTCGGAGAGATTGTGATTTCTTTAGGTGTAGCATGTCCAACAGCTCTGGGATTGACATAGCTTTATATGCAAGGCAGAGATCACCTCGGAGTAGGTGATATGCTATGGAATAAAGCTGGAGTTTTTTGAGATGTTCAGTGCAGGGCATTTGTTTGAGGCCAGTAATCCTCTTTGTGAGGTACTTCTGTGGCCTTTCCAGCTGCTGCAGATGTCTTGTGAGGTACATTCCAAGAGGCGTTTTACTCTATAATGGGTCTAATGAGTGTCGAGTAGAGGGGAACAATGACCTCTTTTTTCCTGGATGAGAACCCTTTTATGATGAGGTGTGCCACGTAGAAGGACTTCCTGACTACTGTGGCGATGTGACTATAAAAGGAGAGACTATTGTCCACCTGGGTCCCAAGGTCTTATAACACATTCGGTGTTAAGTAGATTGCTGCCTATGTGATAGTTCATGGGTACAGAGTTTTTACCATAGGGGATGACACTGCACTTTTTGGCATTGAGCTTGAGGCCATGACTCTGACACCAGGCATCTGTCTCAGCGAGGCCCTTCTGTACGATGTCCACATCATTTGGGGACTTGACTATGGCTCCTAGTTTGTGGTCATCTGCAAACTTCGTTAGCTACCAGATTTTTTGCCACACAATTTTAGTCTGTTTCTCAAAATGTGTTTTCCTGGCAAATCATTTAGGACTGAAGTCAGAAAATAATGGCAGACATTTGAGCTTTAAACATATCTTTCAGAAAATTCATACTAATGCAAAACAACTTTCCTTGAGAGTTAATTTAACAGGTAAGAAAGTAGCTGTGTATGTGTGTAAAAGGAAAGGAGGTAGGGGTGTGTGTGTTAAGACATAAGTAGCATACCCCTCAACTGTCCATGTTTTTGCAGAATGCCCAGATTTTGCCCCATACGTTTGTCTGTTCTGTGCAACTGTTTTGTTTAGCTAGTTTACAAATGGTATCACTACTGTGGTATATTACTTTAAAACAGTGTTAGTAGCACAACCGGTAGCATTCTTGCATTTTATTGCAGAAAGCTGTGTGTTCTACTCCCACAGCATTGTAGATGGATTGTTGATACTGTGTTGTATTGTCAGGGGGTGGGGTGCTGAAGTCATAAATGTCCTCTTTTGGATGAGAAGCCTAGTAACAGTCTTTTTTTAGTTTGCTATCCATGCAATATTACCAGCATACTATTTTTTATTTAACATAAGTAGGCAATTTATTCAAAGGCAGGAGGCACTGAATTGGTATGTAGATGAAACACTGAAATATAAAATCATTAGCAGCAACCTTTTCATTGGTTACAGATCTCTTAGGTGGTATTAATCGGATGACTTACTTCTGCAGAGATTGTGCACTGTGCATATTAACTGATATTGGTGGATTGTAATGACAAAAGTTTGAGGCTTTTTATGGGTGAAGTGTTCTAAATTGGACAGCTCTTTCATTATTGGTTCATATGTTTTGTTTCATTGCTTACTGAAAAAATGTGCAAAACTATACATTAAAAACTGCTCTATCAAGTGGTGCTTTATTATACAAGGGAGATTGTATAATTAAATGTTAAGATACAATAATTAAATTATCAGGAAAGTGAATGAAATAACTTTTGCAAGGTCCTTAAAATGTCCACAAGGGATCTATGCTTTGAAAACAGCCCAAAGGTAAACTTAATCCACCACTGGCCAGATGCATTTTCTTTGAATGTGGGTTTCAGTACTGTTTCAGTGAATGAATTTCAAAGGCAGTAAAGTTTTAATGCAAAGTCTGTTTTCATTGTGGGACTGCATTGTTTTAGCAAACATCTATCAGTGTTTGTGCTATAAAATTTAAAATAAAAGTTTTAAATGAAATCCAAATATCTGTAATCAATGTAGATGTAAAGCAGAAAACAGTATACATACCGATAATTTTGAACAGTGTTTATGGCAGCTGGGGGGGGGGGGGGGTAGCCAAGCAATGTGACACTGAAATGGCTACATGGGAGGGGGGGTGAATGGGAGAAATGGGGGGTTGATCCAAATGTAATGCATGTGTACTGTCACCTATAGGGGTCCTGCAAAATATTTCCGTGATAAAAGGGGTCCTCCAGCTTGCAAGGTTTCAGAACCACTGCTCTAAATTGTTGCATCTTAATCCAAATCTTTTTCTTTTATTTCTAACCTATTTTTACCTGACTTTCATTATAACCATTCACTAACTATATTTTCTGTAGAAATTTCTATCTTCCCTAATAACATAGCCTATGCAAAAGAAATAGCACATTAGTTTTACTTAGATCATACTCTCGTGTCCAGGCTTTCTTCTCTTTTTACATTGCGGTGCCTACATTTCTTGAAACTGAAGAAATAAAGGGTAATAAAGGGTACCTGTTTACTTTAGCATTTTCTATTACACACAAAAATAACTGAAAATCTTTACATGCACTATATGTTTTATAAAAATGTTAAAAACAGTTTACAGTTGCCACTTTCCTTCCTTTTCTCTTCTCCTTAATATTCTTCCAAACATTAATGAAATCAAGTAGGGCATATGATTTGCAGTCCCCTAGAAGTTTAACAAAGTCAAAAAAGTCCAATACTTCCAGGTTGTCTTGTTCCACCATACTTCAGAAATGTGATTGATGCTTTGTAATCCCAGATTTAATTTCAGAGCTACTGGTTTTCTTCCTGTTGATTTCTATCTCCCAACACCAGTCTCTGGTGCATTTTCAACTTACTGCTGGTTCTTATAATCAACTGAACACATTTCTCTCTCTCAAGCATTTTCCTTTGGAACACTAGAAAAGCTTTTACTGGCATAGTATTTCTATGAACATTAAGAAAAGCAGAATCGTGCTCTGTTTGATAGCTCACTTTTTGTTGGACAAACGTTTGTACTTCCTCCTTAGCATGTTCTGCAACAAAAAATGACGATGTTCCTGGAAAAAATATTCTGAAGATACTTGGAGACAGCAACTTGAATCATACTCCTGCTTCTCAACATTCCAACTGTTGGAATAAATTTAGTCCTTTTCTGCCTGGTGTACAGTGAATAATTTATTTTACACAAACACAATGTCTCTAAACATTTAGTACTCTTGTCCTTCTGTCACAGTTTTGGTAGAATCAATTATTTCTGCTGGAAGGATTGAATCTTTACTATTAGAAATGTTGGCTGCTATTTCATGGCCAGATTTGGAGCATACAAAAAAATGTGCCCTTTCAATTAATAACTGCTGCTGTGGAATACCAGTCTAATTGCTTATTTGTGCCTTTCATAAAATTAATGCCTGTTCCCTCCAGTTTCTCTGCTACAGCAGAAAGTCTCAGGTTTTCCCCAAGTGCTTTGTCCTCTAATTCTATTATTTTTAAAGCATCTCTTCTTGAGTCTCACACTCAAGCAGGTATTTCTTCATTTTGACCTCAGACTTTTGCAGACTTATCAGCTCATCTGAATATCTGTTTAAAGTTTCTTCCATTTTCCAGCCTTTGAGTTGATGTACTCCTACAGTGTTTTGTTTAAAACAAGCTCTAAACACATTTGACTTATTTTTTCTTCTAGATTACCAGAAGTCAGGTCTTGTACCAAAGCTGGAGCTTTAACTAATTTTTGCTCACGAGCTAGTCTTCCCAGCCAGTGTTTTCTCTGCACCTTTTGTGGTTGAATTTCCTTCAGGTTCTCTAAATTTCTTCTTTGCTGGCATCCAGGTACTGGACATACTAACCAACAACTGAAATTTGCCAAAAAAAGAAATTCACTAGCTCTCTTTTCTGAGTTTGTTTTCACACTGGGAGAGCTGAAATTAAACCATTACTCAGTGTGCGGCCATCCTGGAATCTTATCACACATTGAGCTAGGGCTGGAAGGAATGATGGGAGACCTGGACTCACAGCAATCTGTTGTCTCCAGCACAACAGTACTCTCTTCAAAAAATCCACAATTGCAATGAGGAATTCCCTAATTAGATTTTAATAAAGTACAACCTGCCAAGAGGAATCATGAGAATCACAGTCTTTATGATCCACAGGAGACCGTTTGGAGAAGCTCAGGCTGATTTTTCCAGATAAAAGTCCACTTTCTCCTGTGTTTCTAATGGTTCAAATGGGGATTGTGTTCAAGTTAGCAGAACGATGTTCAACTCCCAAGGAGAAGTGGGATTTTTCAATGGGGATCTAATCAGAAAAGTTCCCCTTAGAAATGTTTTACAAAGTTTGGAGGATGCCAAAAATTAGTTATTTACTCCTATATGAAAACTGGAGATGGTAGCTAGTTGTACTTTTAGACCAGAAGAGCTAGCACCTTCACTGAAAATTATAGCTAAAAATTCCAGAGCTTTAAAAATGAGTACTGAAAGGGATCTAGATCCCTTTGCTGCAGCCAAATGATAAATCTTTTCCATTTACTTCTGTAAAGTTTCCTAGTGGAAGCATTGTGGGATAATAAAATAATGTGATGGACAGGGGAGGAGAGCCTGGTCAATCTAGCAATCAATGGAAATGGAGACATGTGGTCAGTTTTAGGCCTGGAATGCCCAGATAAATCATGTCTGTCAATTGGAGACACTAGATGTCATGGAGTTGGCTCTAGAATCCATGGAGGACAAAGCAGAGGAGGACAAAGTAAGGGAAACCAAATCTGACAAGGCCAGTAAAGGCAAGGAGCACAACTGTGCATTTCAACAAAGATGCTTTCTAAAGAAATTTGGGGATTGGTGTAAGAGACCCGGGAGGGGCAATCATGAAGCCGTGTCCCTCGATGGCTCCCCTGGTCTTAAGGATCAGGGCAAAGAGCCTGCTGCACTTGATTTTGGGGGCAGATGCAAACAGGTCACAGCACTGGCAGAAAATCCTTTCCACAACCTTCATATTGAGGACCACTCATGAGGCATTAGAAAAGACCCACATAACTTGTTTGCAATCATGTTGGACTTCCCCAGAATGAGAGTTTCTATCAGAAATTGATTTGATGAACCATCCATTGCCACACATTCATAGCTTCTCGACAAAGGGGTTAAGATTTGATTTCCCCTTTTTAATGTACCAGACCACGGACAAACTGTCCATCTGGATCACAATAGTCCCAGTGGGGAGAGCGTCTTGGAAGGCAAGCAATGCTAGAACAGCTCACATTTCCAGGACATAGATATGCTTGTTGGCCTCTTCGGGGGACCATGTGCCTCGGATTGTCTTTCCCAACTGTCCCTCCACCTGATATGGGAGGAATCTGTGATCACTATGGCTTTGGGTTGGGGGAGAACAAAGGGAAGACCTTCTTGTACTGGACTGGAGTGTATCCACCACAGAAGGCAATTTCTGCAAGCCTCTGTTATTTTGATCTGGCTGAATAATGGTTAATGGAGAATGGGCCATTGAGTTGCCAGTGTCCACTGAAGAATCCTTACATGGTGCCACCTTGTCAATGGTATCAAAAGGATTGCCACTGTCACTGATTACAAAGTTTGGAGGATCAGTCGACTTGAAAGAGAGAACTTCTGAATGATCTTTTTGACCTGGAAATGGACAGTTTTGAACTCTTGACAGAGAGAGGCTGTTTGATTGTATTGAGCAAAACACCAATGAATTCCAATATGCGTGTTAGTTTGAGATGAGATTTGTTGCGATTTACTGAAATCCCCAGGTAGGGGCATAACTGGAGTACATTGTCTTGAGCTAGAATCAGATGGTGCCTGGTCAGAGCAGTTATGAGCCAGTTTACATATGGAAACATCCGGAATCCCTACAGTCTCAAGTGAGCTGCTACTACTGCCATACACTTGGCAAACACCCTGGGGGCTGTGGTGAGGCCAAAGGGCAGAGGTCTGAATTGGTAATGACTGGCCCCCCAGCTTGAAGCGTAGATATCTCCTGGATTGCCAGTTAATTTTGATAGGATAGTAAGCTTCCCAAAGATATATCTAGCACATCCAGTAGCTCTTGTGCAGAAAAGGCAGAATTGACTGAACCATGACCATCCGGAAAATTGTTTGCTGAAGCAACTGATACAGATTTCTGAAATCTAAAATTAGTCTCCCATCCCTTTTTCTTTGGCACAAAAAAGAATCACTGCCCTCATCTCTAGGACACTGATGTGCAAATGGGCTTCGTGATCCTGCCAAGAGCCTTGGACTCTCCATCCCAGAAAATGCCCCCCCCCCCACCATCTGGGAAGCGTCCGTGGTCACTGTGGCTAAAGGCTGTGGAAGAAAAGGGGTTAACCACTGTCATGTGAGTGGAGTGAAGCCACCAATGAAGGTCTTTCTTGCAAAATTCTGTTGGCATAATTTGGTGGGACATAGATAGTTCCTGCATGGACCACTGAGTGAACAGTAACCACTGCAGAATTCTCAAATACAGATGTGCTAATGGAATCAATCTTCCATTACTGCTTCCTCTCTGGCCCTGAAGGAAGAATCACCACATGTGTCCTGGAAAGCTCTCTGGGATTTTCGAACCACATTTTTCCTCCCTTTTGGATAAGGTCTAGAAGGCAGGGAAAAATGGACTCCTACAGCAGAGTTTTTCCTTCTTGTTCACACCTGGTTAGTGTGTCTGACTTTTGGCCCAAACATGGATGAGCCATCAAAAGGGACATTAACAAAAGAAGATTTAAAGGGCTCTGCAAAGTAACACAAGCATATCCAGGAATCTCCTTAGGGAAATTCCTGAAACCGCTGCCTTACTTGCTCCATCCGCTGCATAAGAAACAAGTCTCATGGAGGAGTTGACTACTGAATTTAAGGTGGAGAGCTGAGAGGAAACCTTCTCTGATATCCCTTCGGCTGCTGAACCTTGGAGAGAATCTCCAAGCTCCTTCAGATCATCAATCTGAAGTCTGGTAAAGTGGGTGAGAATTCACCTGAGTGCAAGTGTCGCTGAAGAAAAGATGCACTTTCTGCATTGTCCATCATATGAAACTCATTTGCGAATGGACAGAAGTGGAAGTCTCTGAAAGTTCCTTTTTGGTGGCCGCCACCACCACCATAACATCTACTGAGACTCCCCTTGTTAAAAAAAAAAAAAAAAAAAAAAAAAAATTGTCTGTAGGAGATTTAATGAATTTCTTTGGCCTCGAGGAGCAGGTTCCACCGAGTCTAGAGAATCCCACACCTTTTGACAAACTAGATCCATCAGTTCTTTGAAAGGTGGACACCCCCACGTGGTGGAAGAGCAAGACCCAAAAGCCTTCATGCATACAGATTCTTCCTCAGAAAGGCTGATGGGCTTCCAGCCACCCCTATTTCCAGGATGTCTGTGAAGGAGCCATCCTCAAAGGGGATGGACTCATCAAGGTCTGTATTGGATGTGATGGACTCCTCTAGGGACTCTAAATGCTTCCTCTTGCACAGTCTCTTTTGAAGGACCTCTTCAGAAGGGTACTCTGGAAAGGTTTCAGTAGAGAGGGTCTATCCAATGGGTCATCTGGAGGCTTAGGGTCTCCGTGTGTCTCTATGGATGCAGTGGTGCCGAGACGGACACTGGTGTCTTTGGGGGAAAAATGTCCAGACCTGAGAGTGGACCTGTGTGGAGACACCACTTTCCTCATCACCTCAAACGCTCCCCGCCCCTGATCCAAGGAAACTCCCAGCTCCAACCAACCAGAGGTCATCCCCGGAACCAAGGAGGTTGGCTCCAAGGCAAAATGTAGGAGCCGAGCTCACCCACGCCGAAGCTTCTAGAGGCAAGATTGGATCTGACAACTGTCAGATCAGACTCTCCTCCCTGGACCTGATCAGAGATGGTTGGCTCCTAGACTCCTCAAGTTCAGATGGAACAGAGGACGTTGGAGCAGTAGTCGGACCGAAGATCCTGAGATAGATCTTGGTTCTAACGGTTCCACTACAATCAGTGCTAGAGATTCTGTCTCTAGAAGTCCAAGATCGGATCGGAGGAGGAATCCATGGTGAAAGGGTAGGCTTGGTTGGTTCCAAATCCTTCTGGGTTGGATTCGACAACAATTTGGTGAGTGCCCATTTATAACAGTCTCTGCGCCATGCGATCCACATCATTATCAGAGAGGCTCCTGGAAGATAGAGTGGAGGGAGCAGGAGATCTCGAAGACTAATAAGGGAGATCTTAAAGTTGGAGGTACCGCCTCCAATTTCAGGGACCGCTTCTGTACATGAAATCCCAATGGCTCCGAAACTGAAGGAGACAAGGGAGAAGGTTTCTCGAGCCCGAAAGCCTTTGCATCCGAAGATGAAACTTTCTGCAACTTTTTGATCGCTCCGACTGAGCCTCTGAGGAAAATGAACTTTTCCCAGACTTGCCTGATTTTTAAAAAGGGGGAATGCCCAGACTTTGAAGGACCCTGACCTTCTCAGATAGCTTCAGAACAAAGGGTCTTCAATAACCCTATAACCCTCTTAGAATCAATTTATTCTTCCTCTCCAAAAGTACCCTATGACTAAAGGAGGGGCATATGGCACAAGACTCCTGAAGACGTACCTCTTAGAGAGAGTACACGCAAACTGTATGTCCGCCAGTAACAGACATTTTAGGCTGCACTTAACACATTTCTAAAACACCGAGGGTTTAATATCTTTAGACTGCTAAGAAGATTGCGTAGTAAATCAGCAACGATGACAGGAAAGCTAATAAACTGCAACAAAGTATCTATATATAAAGTACTACAACTTTTCTTTTTATTTATCTTTTTACAGAAACAAGAATAACGCTAACTATAAAGGGAAAAACAAGAAAAAAAGCCCTCTAATTTAAACAAGCTAGCCTGGTAATTCAAAGAGGAAAACAAGGGGAAAACCTCAAGGTCAAAACACCTCTCTAACTTAAACAAGCCTGTTTATTTAGTTAAAAGGAAGCCCTCTAACTAAAAACAGGCTTAAGAAAATAAAATTTAAGCCAGGATAGGGTAAGAGAAAGGCCATGAGAAGAAAAATAATGGCCAACAGCAAAAAGAAAGTGAACACCCTAAATCTGCTTGCTTAAATACTAGCTAGAATATAACAGCAGTAATAAACTGACAGTTTTCCAAAATATGAAAATAAGAAAATTCCACTTAGCCAGAGCCAGTAGGAAGCACCTGATCTTGTTTAGCAGCAAATGAGATCTGGGGAGCTTTCCTAGGGCATGATGTGATAGGGTTTCAGCCACAAGCTAGAAGACGACCTCAAGCTTTTGTTTAAGGCAAGTTGGAACAGAGGATCGGTTCCGAACCCAACCACTTAAAAATGAAGGCGAGATAGGACAACATCACATTATTGTGTACAGTTCTGAATGTTTACATAGATAAGAGCATTAAAAAAAAAAAAAAAAAAAAAAAAAAAAGGGACAAAGCCCACCGAGGTCATAGTAGACAACAGCTAGCATATGAAGAAAGGTTAAAGTTATTACCTGAGTAAGTACGCCTCAAATTAAAGAATGCAGAGACACGACATGGACTTGGGTGGCCACGGTAGTGTAGCGATTAGTGTTGCCACCTCACAGTAAGAGGTTCTCCGGTTCGATCCTCAGCTGGGGTGCCTTCTGTGCAGAGTCTGCATGTCCTCCCTGTGGTTGCGCGGGTTTCCTCCGGGTATTCTTGTTTCCTCCCACATCCCAAAGACATGCTCTAGGTGGATTGGACACACTAAATTGGCCCTAGATTTGAGTGTGTGTACCTTCTGTGGAAGGTTGGGTGCCAGGCTGGCAACACCACCATAAAACTCCACTGCCAATCATGAGCGGACAGGTGATCCACTGTGGTGCCCCCTAACCGGGAAAAGCTGAAAGAAGAGGAGGAGACATGACATGGAATCAGCACATCAGCTGGATGGTGTGGATATAAGAAAAGGCAGTAGAAGGAAAAGATGGAAGTAGATGATGCTTGCTGAAGCACACCTCCAGAATTCAAACAATGTGGTAAGGGTCCAGAAATAGTCCCCTGGAAAGTTCTGAAGCTGAGATTAAAGGGATTTTGAAGAAACTTGAAATGATTATTTGAATGGGCGTGGGGTGAACTATAACGGGGTTATTTGACAAATCACACTGATCTTGAGTCTTGCTCACTTACATCACTACCACAACCAACTGCAGTAATGAATCAGGTCCAAGAATAAGCCAAAAGTTAGAGGAGGATACAGAATCACACAGGACAATTCATGCTCATATCCTGGAGAAATACTGGCATGTGCCATGTTTTGAAACTCAAGTATTAGGATAACCGCAAGTGAAATGGAAAAGGAACAAACTTCAACTTCATTAGTCAGAGACTCCCAAACTGTTATATAGTGTGCAAAACTCAGGATGGAGAATTAAACAGGATGTAAAGCATGTCAGAAGGCAGTAGAACTCCAGGCACAGTCTGCAATTTTCATCCTTACTCCTAAAGTCCATGTTCTCTTCCCTAAATTTCCCCAAAGAAACCAGTAGGTTGGAAGCATCTTAGGAATTGTTAAATGAAGCCTTTCTTAAAATGCACAAGTGAAGGAATCTTGCATAGGAATGTAAAAGGGACACTGGAAAAACATCCAGATGTTAACCTGTTAAATTTGCTAATGTTCTGCATTTCTATGGCTGGCAAAGTGCTAAACAGACTCAATACCATTCATTTGTTCAAAGAGGACTGGGCAGTCAGCTACTATTGTAATGCTCATAAGCAAGTCTGTTTGGTGTCAGCTGCTGCAGTTGATGGGAATATCTCAGAAAGGGAATGCTTCTTAATGACAGTGCAAACAAATTTTTTTTTTTTTAATTTAATGCTGTGTGCATGGACCCTCTACACAAACAATGACCTATACAGTGGTTTATTACTTATTCTTCAGCTGACACTAGTAAAAGTTGCCCTTTACAGTGTCACTCTTTTGGGATTTCTACTGGTATTCCCACCTTATCACACAGCCCTTCCAAATGGAAGCTCTAAATTAAAGAAAAATGCAGAAGTATATAACGAACTACAGGAAGGATAAAATGAACGTTGCACTAACCCCAAAAGTGAAAACTAGCCACTATTGAAAACAGAAAAAAAGTTTTAGCAAAACATTTCCAAATGGACAAAAAATTAAAGCAATACATTAATAAATTGATGATTGGTACCTTAAAATAATATTCAAAGTTATGAACTTTTTTTTTCTTAAGCACGTGAACCAAGCGAAAACAAACGGTAGGTTTTTGGTGCATGATATGTACTTTGTTTTTGTTTGCTCAGCTGCACTGCTCCTACATGTCTGTTTTCTCCTCTCCTACCAAACAGTGATTCCTCTGAAGCACTCACTGCTCACAGGCTCTTGTGAATAACTGGACACTGCAGTGACTCCGTTCAGATGAAATTAGCAAGGGTCTTTATGATGTGCTATAATGGGATTCCAACTAAACTTCTAAAAAAGGTCTGTACGTATGTTCCACAGATATGATTAGAGTTCTTTGCTCTTCTTTTGCAAATAGTGGAGGAGGGGGTTAAACTTTGAAATAAAAGCAGAAGACATTGTGCAGCCAGCCATCTTTTAGGGGGAGGGGGGTGGGTGGGTTCTGTGATCATCTTATTTCATCACTGTGGGAGTGTTAGTACAGAATACTCAGGAGTGACAGAAAAGTTTCTACTGCCATAAAGTGCTGAGCTTTCTCTTATCTGATATTACAAATAAAATTATTAGTAAAGGTTCTTCTGTGATGGAAAATCCATGGCACATTTCATTCCGTGTTTATGCCAACAACCTTAAATTTAAACAGTCTTTTACTTAGTTACTT
This sequence comes from Protopterus annectens, assembly GCF_019279795.1. Lineage (NCBI taxonomy): Eukaryota > Metazoa > Chordata > Ceratodontiformes > Protopteridae > Protopterus > Protopterus annectens. Next base: position 159,660,892 of record NC_056732.1, on the reverse strand, counting down.
TCATTCCAGTCTACTGCACTAGCTTTCATTGTTGCATTCCCTTCAAACCAGTCACTACGTAAATGGCAACATACAGCTCATCTTCCACTTGAAAGTGCAATGCCTTGCGCAAGAACAGAGTTCATTATACATCCCCTTCCTAGTCACAAAAATATAAAAAAAAATGTCCATATATATATATATATATATATATATATATATATATATATATATATATATATTATACGTACCACTTCTCTCCACAAGCATGACAATTTCACACGGCTTGTGCAGCCCCCCACAACACACACACTAAGGCATTTAAAAGCATGAACTGCAGAAGTTATATACAGCAATGTCCTGAAAACCTACTCATTTAAAATAGACACCAAAACTGAGAATCACATCTAAATTACAAAAGACACTAAGAAAATGGTAAAATGCAAATAACTTCAAACAAATGTACCAAAAAAGGCAGTTTAACACAAAAAACCCAGGGGTGGAGCACTACAAAAGTGAATTGCATACTGTTTTTAAGACGGCACACTGCTACACTGTTATTATTAAAGAAAAGGCACAGAAACAGATAAACATGAAGTATGGGGCCAGGAAGAAGGCAGTTCAACAACCTGCTGTTCTAGAACATCTACATAAATGGGCAATAACATCTATACTAAGATACCCACCTTGGCCACAGTAGCTCACAGCTCCTACAAAACTGGAAATCCAAGGATTTCGAAACATTTTGCAGCAAAAAAAGCTTCAGCTAGGAAACTGAAGCCGTGAATTCCAAGCCAGTCCCAACTACACTGTTTGCTTCTGAGTTCTCAGTAGAGATTTTTCATTGCCTTGAATAGTCTGTCGCTGTCAAGTAACGCATGGGCTCAGGGAACAAACACAAAAGCAATAGGACTGCATGCTAAAGCTGTTCAAGCTACAGTAATCAGATTACAAGTAAAAACTAGGCAGAATGACATGTTAAAATAGGATGAGGGTGATTGGGAGATCTGCTGTTAAACAAGTTGAAAGCCGTGGCCAAGTCACAGCATATGCTTCAGCAGAGATGCACCACAATAACTCGCAGCCTTCAGTAAAAAGAAAAACAATCTCCTCTAATGGACAAGAAATTCCACGCATCTGTACGTAATCAAAAAAGTGCAAAGAATGCTTGAACAGAACGCAAAATCAGCTTCTGAGATGCCAAAGAACTGGCTCTAAATAATACATCATTAGTAAACACTCTGTCTAGAAAAGAATTCAGTGCCTTGATTACTCCTGGATAAAACTAGGGAAAAAGAAAAGGAGGAAAATATATTCCACTGGATATTAAGTCACAAATACTTGAATTTTAAACAGAAGGCAATTCAATGAAAAGGAATGTAACTTGTTAGGTGTTATTTTAAAATCATAACTGTTAAGGGACATAGATGTAATTAGATATTGCTTTTTGACACCAATAGACATGAACATTACAGACGTAAGTATAATAATGCAGACGAAGTAAAATTGCACAAGACAGACCCATACAACTTGCTCCATTTTACACTTACAAATGCACATATAATGCACACATACAAAACTGAACAAAATGCTGCAAATATGGAGAATTATGAATAAATAAAATCTGATAAGGTGCAAATTAGTAATGAAAATCAGCTCCCTCTCAGGGCTGCAATACATACAACTGTCTGACTATCCATGAAATGTAAATATTGAAACTGACCGTAGTACAATTAAAATATTTTGGGGGAGGAGGGGCTTAGCCCTCTTTACCCCACTCCTACTACACACAGCTCCAAGATCTCTAAACCTCCACAAAAGGAAAATGTAGTGAGGTACTGTGACTTTGGATTTTCTCTCTATTCTGAGAAATCACCACCAGAGTCCTCAGCATTTCAACACCCCCCCCCCCCCCCGTAAAATCAACTTCATACATATTTCACAAGCTGCTAGTTACAACAAAGCTAAAGGATATAAAAACATTCCAGACAAGCATTTTACCATTATGGGAAACTCCATAGTTTGCATGTTTTTAAAATAAAAAGTTTATGAAAATATTAACACACATCTGTGGCCCTTATACTGAAATAAGCTCCCACTGCTGCCCAAGTTCAAATTTACTTTGCATTCTAGGCTATTAATTTTGTATAGAACTAAAAGGAAGTGCAATATCGCTCACATTCTACAAATGGTCTATCTGGCATTTCAAGTCGATACAGAAACAAAGCCTTTATGGGCTACTGTGCTTTCTCCTCTATTTAAAGACTTGTACAATTAACACAAAACAACAATCATTAAATCCTAGTTCTCCCTTCTTACCACAATTTTGAGGAATTCGGCACTACTAGCTCGTTGAACGGTTCTGCTCAAGCATGGTGTAAAGTTGAACTAGATATGTGCTTCTACCCTACTGATTTGTGCTTGGCGTGACAGCAGCACAACTATTAATCTAGGCCAACTAAACTCACCATTTTCTTTAAGGATGAGATGAACCACAGCTGTGCAATGGTACTCACCAAGTTCAAGGAAAGGAATCATTGCTGCACGGCATTCAGAAAATAAAAGGGATACATCACAAGCAGAAATTAGCCTTCCTGACAGACGAACACCAATCAAGACACCTACAGAAAAGGCCAACATTATCTTGTACTCTGGATGCATACAGGAAATTTAAAAGTTAAAGAACAGAATAACCCACCCTTATCTTGCCTTTTTGGGGCGGAGTTGACAACACATGTCGCTATATCCCCACTATCTTTAGAAAGAAGGTAGATTGTAAACGGCTACACTCAAGTGATAAACACAGGGTAGTCTAAGACGATTAGAAACACAGTTGCAACATTACGAAATTAAATTACAGCCCCCTTCACCATCACCAGTGGACAAAACTTTAAAACGTAACACCCCAAACATCTGCCTATGTATCTGACAGCCAAAAGGGAAAGTATGCATCAAATAGAGGAGCAATATATGATGGGAAAAGATGCAAGCTCCTGATGCAGAAGAGAGCCTTCTACTTTAATATATATGGTTCACAGAAGATTATTAAGCTAACAGCTTGAGTCCTTACAAGTCTAGTCAACATAACCCAATTTTACCAAATATATGGCCCCTAGAAGCAAGTGGATGGCATGGATTTGTGCCTGTGCATTGAGTATCTTACAGACTGCCTCTGTCAAAGGATACAGGCACTACCCCAGGTGTGAATCTGCGACTCCCCATCCATTGATCCAAATTGTGTTTGAAGATAGTCATGTGATGTGTACTCTTACATAAGAGTACTATGTTCAATGTAAGGATCATTATTGCAATGCATTCAATGCATGCACTTGAGTACAAAGCAGTGTAAGCCCTTTACTCTGGATGTGGGTGGTCGGTTATGGCAAGGTTTGTAATACAGCAGAGGTAAAATAGTCACTGCTTCTGGAGTGTTCATTCAGCTTACAATGTTTGGAGAACATGTGATCAGATATCCAAGTACCAGCTTCAAAATAACTCTGATCAGATACAGTGTTGAAGGATGTGCTAGTGAAGCTTCACTTGTGGGATTGTGCCCTTAGTTGCCCAGTCAAGGTCTTACCATTTTCATCACAGCAAAATCTGCCACAGGAGTCAGGCATGAGGAAAGTGTTTTGAGACAGGCATGTTCTGTTTTCTGCTTCACTCATATGAAAGATATGAGCAATTGGTAATTGACCTGCCTATGCAAATGTATAGTATGCAACCCCCCCCCCCTTTTATATAAAAAAAAAAAAACTAACAGTAATAGTTTGAATGATCACTGCTGCAGTAGCCTTAGCTATTTGGGTTATCCTGCGCCAAGGACATAGCAGCCAGCCAACTTCCAAAGTTTCAAAGCACCTTCTAAGCACCCAAACTGAAAAAGGGTTTGAGGACTAAGCCCTTCAGAGATATGTCAACAGAGGAAGGTTAAGACATGAAAGGACAATACTAGGAACAAAAAATAACCACACTCTGGCATAACAAACACACCAAAAAACAAGTGGAATGGATGGAGAGAGCAGTGATCATTCGAACAATTAATATCATAAGTTTGCTTATAAAACTGTACTAGGTTTGTTATATTTATCACTGCTGGACTGGGCTTAACTATAGGAGTAGATTACCCTAGTTAGCTACATTTGGGAGGGAGAAGGGTGTAGGAACCCCTGGAAAATGGTCCTTGCAAAATCTGATCTAGACCTAGAGAAGGAATCATGCTTATAGAGCTTTGTAAATGTATTTATGGGGGGGCCACGTTGTAGTTTCTAGAACACTTCTAGAATCCAACTCTATCCAAAAAGCCATTGACAAAGCCCAGAAACAGTTCTGCTGTGGTAAGCATAGCAAAAGGTAATACCTTAGACATCCATTTGGAAATGGTCTGTTTTGACACTGGTTGTCCCTTCTTTCCACCCTCACAAGAAATGAGCAGCTGATCCAAAGATCTGACAGATGTAGTACTGTCAAGATAGTACCAGAGTTGTCTGTGGACATCCAATGTACAGGAGTACTTTTTCTCCCTTATTTTTGGGTTCAGGAAAGAAAATGAGGAGATGGGTAGTTTGACAAACTGATACCACTTTGAGAATTAATTCTCTTATGCCTAAAGAACCCATATCCCTGTGGAAAATGAGGTAGTGTTGACTCATAAGAGCTTGCAACTCAGATATCCTTCTTGCAGAAGTCAAAACAATCAGTAAAACAGTTTCTCCTTGTTAAGGCCCACATATCAGCCTGGTTAGCTGGTTCTAATGGAGCTTCTCTAACAAAATTAAGATCCCAAGCAGGGTCCATTGGTTTTTTTGGCCTTTTAGCAAAAACCCTTTCAAAAACTTTTTGACATGAGAATGCACTGAAAGAGGATCCATAGGCAGACATGCTGAAATGGCCAACAACTGAACCTTACCAGAGGAGTAAGAAAGACCATACGATAGTAGCTCACACAAATACTGTAAACCGGAGAACACCTATCCCTGAATGGATGCTGGTTATGTTGTTGGTACCAACTAGAAAACCCTTTCCATTTGTTAATATGATTTTCAAGTGGCTTTCTTGCCTCTGTTAGTACATGTTGCAGCTCCTCAGTAAATAGGTGCCTAAAAGGAATTAAGAATCTTGCCAGATGATTTTTCAGAGAGAAAAGGCAGTCTATTTGAGGAACACCCCCTAGATTGATCAAATCTTGGAAGACTCCCTGACATACTTCTCCATTCATGAGGGTTTGCCTTTGTCATGCTCCGCTTATATGCCACACGGGGAATGTAGAATACCTGCAGTGTAAATGTGCTAGGAATCTGTATCAGATTGTAACAACTTGAAGAGGTCCAAGGGAGTAAAGATGATTCAGAGAGTTGAGTGCTTTAATTAGGGCAAGTATCCCTTTTACATTTATGTACTTGCATCTGTCCATGAACACTTCGCACTTTCATTCCTCCTGAAACAGCTCCCCAAGCAAACTCCATGGCTTCTGCAGTGACCAGCTACCTTGGAACAGGGAGGGAGAAGATGACACCTGCATTTAGGAATATCTGTAGTTTTCAAGTTATTTCACTTTGTCTTTTTAGATGCCAGTGCTGAAATTTTTCAGAAGGGTTAGTGCTGGAACTAAAGACTCTTCAGATACCACTGTATCTTTCTCATGTGGAGCCTTGCCAGGGATATCATGCGAATCCTAGAAGTCATAAAATCCAAAATTCTGAAATATTCCCTTGCAGTGACTGAAGTCAGAGTGTAAAACCTTAGAAATAGATCTACATATAGCTCTAGATCTATTTTTTCTAGTGGAAGCAAAGTTCTTTGAACTGTGTTGTCTGACATCCCAGAAACACAATCCTGTAAGGAGTCAAGAAAGACTTTTGATTGTTCTCATGGAACCCCAGCTAGTTTACGAGATCTTTCACCCAAGACAAGAGATTTCTGACAGTTTGAAAAAGTCTCTGCAAAGATAAGCAAGCTGTCTAAATGTGGAAAATGTGAATACCCTGTAGCCTGCAATGAGCCATAACTGGAGATAGACACTTTGTGAAAACTCTTGGCTCAGTGGATAGTCCAAAAGCTAAAGCACAGAAATGATAATGTGATCCAGAAATAGAAAAGACTGAAGTCTGGGTGAATAGGAATGTGATAAGTATCTTAAATCTAATGTTACAAAGAAACTTGAACAAGGAAGAAAAGGTAACAGATTGTGAAGTGACATCATTTTGAATTTTGGCACTATCACAAACAGGTTTAGCAAAGAAAGATCCAGAACTGATCTTCAAGCATTTTTTTCTTTATCACTAAAACATCCTTGAATAGAAACCATTTCCCACCTGTGAAGAAGCAACTGGTTCCATTATTCTCTGGGCCAGAATATGATGGACAGGTGGAAACAGTCTGGTCTGTAGGATGAAGAATTACCCCCTGGAAAGGATGACTTTCCTCCCATGGTCATCTGTAACCTTGATGAATGATATTCGGAACCCATTTGTCTGAAACTATCTGTTGGTAAACATAAAAGTGGAGATTCAGACTTTCTGGGACGAACAAAGGGGCTGTCAAGGTCTGTGTGCGTGTGTGTATGTGGGGGAGTACAAAGTCTCTTAAACAGTCATTTGGACTTAATGGACTGTTCTTGGTTTTGCGAGTTTTCATAATTCTTCTTGAAACCCCTTGCTATTTCTTAAAGTCTGCTTACCTGTATGTTGTTGAAACTCTTGTTTCTTAACAAAACTGGACGAGGAGTTAGAAAATTCCTTTGAAAGCTAGGAAAAGGAGGGCTGAAAAAAATCTTAGATTCCCTGTATCACCTTACCACTTTCATTTCACTTTGATCACCTGTGCAGAGGGGTCAACAATTAAATCTCTATCCAAAAAGAAGAATTTAAATCTTATTTTATCTGGGAAGTTCTGAGAATGCAGCCATTCAAACCTCCTCAAAACAGCATCAGTGGCCATAGCCTTTGCAGTAGTATTGAGAGAGTCATACACACAATGTATGGAGTAATGACTTGAATAGAAGAAATTAAATTTAAAGCAGATTTTTCCTCAAGAAAATGCAGACAAAACATTACTCATACTTTCACAGTTACTCGGAACAAACCTTAACATATGAACCTGACCATTCAAAACTCTAAAAATCAAAGTTGTTAAAGCATACACTTTTCCCACAAACTTAATCTTCCTAGCCTTATCAGACAGATTAGTACTGGAATTAAGTCTTTAGCAGCAGCAGGATTAACTACATTTATAACTGCTGGATCAGGTTTGGCAAGATAGAACACTTAAAAGACTGAGGATCTTTATATATCTTATCTGCCTTTTTACGGGTACTGTCTGGCTGGCATGAAAATTTGCAGGCAGTAACACACATCCTCCAAAGCTAAAGTACAGTGGTGTACCATAATAGTAGCTGTCCTCCTGTTTACAGTTGCAGTATTCTTTACAATAAGGATCCTCTGCCAAGAGTGGCCTGACATCCGGCCAGCACACCAAAGCCTTTAGGTTGTTTTTAAGTACGCAGTACAACACATGGATACTCCTCGTGTATCATAAGGTATAAAAAAGTGACATCTGAATGTACCATCCTCAGAAATGAGAGCCCCCAGGGACACCAGTCCAAGGAAAAGAGAAGTAATCAGTGCATCCAGAAGAGTGGAGGGGGGGGGGTACGGATGGAGGGAGTGAGTACTGCAACAGTGAAGAGGACAGCTACAGTTTTTGCAAGATTTTACACAACTGTACTATGTCCTTCTCTTCCATTTCACTGTTGCAGTATTCTTTACAATAGGGAGAGTGCCAAAAGTCGGGAAGAAACTTGGGAGGAAGAACCAGCACAGCCCCCTAGGAAGCCATGAAGGATGGCCCTAGCAAAACCATCGCTAACTCTGGAGGTTCCATCCAACATGTAGTGCTTGGTAAATGTAATGCACAGAAGTCCAGGCAGCTGCCTAAAGAATACAGTTAGTATCCAAACCCTTAAAAAGCAGCAGCAGAAGCCACAGCTCTTGTTGATTGAGCCTCAACAGAAGGAAGGCTCTTACCATGAAAGGAAAAACAAAGAAACTGCTTGAGAGATCCAGGAATAAATAGTTTTCTTCAACACAGCTAATCCTAAGGATCTAGGATGAAAGGAAACCGAGCTCCCCATAGTCTTAGACAACTCAGATGTTTTGGATAAGATTATGCATATCCAGCATATGCAGCACCTTCTCACTGGCAGATTGCAGAGAAGGGAAAACAAGGGCAAGTAGACTGGTTAAGGGACAACTCATTTACCACCTTGGGCATAAAACGGTTAGTACACAAGGGCACCCTATCCTTATGAAATGCCAAAGGAGGACAAGCCATAATGGCTGTGGCTGGAAGCTCAGACTCGCGTCTGGCAGAAGTAAAGGCTAACAAAAGTAGTCTTCCAACAGCAAAGTTGCAAGGAAGCTGAAGCTGAAGGCTCAGAAGGAGCCAGACTCAAATTTCCCAAAACTAAATTAGGATCCCAGGGAGGAGGGAGCAGGCTTTCTGAGAGGCTTAATGTGAAGGATGTCTTTACAGAATTGTTTAGCTTCAAATCTAGAATCTAAAGGAGGAGATAATGGCAAACTAGCAGAAACCGCTGATAAGTGGGCCTTAACAGAAGAATAAGCCAACCCAGATAACAGAACCAGAGGAACATCCACTGAAAGTGGATCCAGGTTACAAGAAAGACGAAAAGAAAATCTCTTCCATTTGGATAGGTAGGATTTCCTAGTATTAGGTTTCCAGGCTTCCTGCAGGTCCCTAAGTGTCTATGTGGAATCAAATTCTTATCATCCACAGTGTCAGCTTAAGTGTGGACAGGTGGGGATGGATGAAAGATCCCTCGTTCTGTGTGGGTAGGTCCACCCTGTGAGGTATGTTGGGATGATTGCCATTGGCTAAATGCAAAACAGGAGGGAACCAATGCTGTCTCAGCCAAAAGAGAATCACCAACAGGAGTTTCAGGGCATCCTGCCGAATTTCGAACAGGACTTTTGGAATAAAGGGAAGGGGAGGGAAAGCATAAGTTACCTGTTCAGAGGGGAGGCAAAAAGATCTGAGTAGCATCCCACCACTGGGCAATATCCAAATCACATCTCTGTGAATCATCTATTCATAGGATTGAGTTAATGACCTGCTCAGTGTCTGCTACAATATTTTGACCTGAAGGAATGTAAACTGCCTAAAGAGTCGCTTGATACTGGATAGCACGATCCCACACTAGGAGTGCCAACTGGCAAGAAGATAAGATCTTGCCCCCCCCCCCATTTGTTTACATACATCACTGTGATATTGTCTGCAAATACCTTGAGAGGTGGTCCTGGGGAGGAGAGAGAGAGATGAAGAAAAGCCGGAAGTGCCAGCAGAAGAGCTCTCATATCTGACACTGATGTGTTGTTTCTGGTAAAGAGGTGACCACAGCTCCTGCACCTTTAGGGAGCAAAAAGGTGCTCCCCATCCCACATATGAAGCATCTGTAAACAGTTCCTGATGGGGAAGAAGGGGATGAAAAGGGAGCCCTGGGTTTAGTCACCTGCTGGATCAAATAGTTAAGCCCCTTCTTCAGACAAGGTAGAAGAGGAACTACAAATTCTAGGGGATGTGCATGTTGAAGCGAAACTGACTTCAAAAACCATTGAAACATTCTCATGTTTGGCCATAGGGATTGTGGATGCCATTAACCCCAGAGCTCTCAGAAATTCCCTGGCTGTTACAGATGCCAGAGGAAGAGTTTGAAAGAAGGAAATGAGTGTTAACGCCTTGGGAAGAAGCAGGGATTCCAACATAGGCTATGAAAGGGAAATGGCAAAATGATTTTGCAACAGGATCTCTAGAAGGGATGCCTAAAACAGGAGGTCAAAGTAAGGAAAGACTTGGATCCCTTGAAGCCTGCAAACAGTAATGACAGGAGTGAGGCATTTGGTGAACACCCTTGGGACAGAAGAAAGGCCAAAGGGCAAAGCAGAGAACTGAAAATGCCAGGAAGCAACAGAGAAATGTAAAAATTTACTGAAAATGGGATGGATCAGGATATGGAAATAAGCATCCCAGAAATCCAGAGATGCCATATATAAGCCTCAGGAAGCAAGATGAGGAACAAGGTCTGAAGAGAAAATTCAAAAGGAGGGCACCTTCAAAAAAATTTTTAGATCAGGAGTAGAACTTGTCTCCATGGACCCTCTTTTTCCTGTGTACTAGAAACATCCTGGGGTGAAATCCCCTCCCCTTTGGGACACAGCCATCACTTGAATAGTATCCAGAGTCAAAAGGTCCCCAAGAACTCTGGTAAGGAGGAGAGGTGTTCCTGAGGGGGGTGATGAATGCCCATAAAGGGGAGATGGGATTTCCAAACCACGAAATACCCTTGAATGATGGACAGGACCCAGGAATCCTGAGTAATCTGTAGCCAAACAGGAAAAGACAGAGAAGCAAAGAGGAAAGTGTCTGGGAAGAATATAGTCAGACAAGCATCTGGTTTATTGGGAGGTACAGAAGTCCGAGAAACCTTAGTAGGAGAAGCCCGCTTGCCACCCTTTTTACCCTTAGAAGGAGGGTGAGATTACCTGCAAACCAAAGCTGGCTTATTGGGGGTAATTTCTAGAACATTTATGCAGAGCAGAAACAAGCACATGTTTAAGTTCCTGTACAGCCTTGCCTTTACTCTGAATGGACTTAAGCATATCAGCATCAGCTTCATCAAATAAGTGTTTTATTTTCAAGAGTGGCATCCATCAACTAGGCCTTAAAATCACCAGGCAAAGGTTGAAGCTGAAGCTAAGAATACCTCCCCATCGCAGGCCTAAAAGCAGCAGCCCTAGAAGCAGCATATGCTGCATCATAACTACACTTGGATTGACAAGCAACCTGGGAGGAACTCCCTAACAGGAAAAGGGCAGTTTACCCTCAGAGTCTGGAAGGTCAGAAACAACCTAACAGGCCTGGAATAGGGCAGCCAAAAAATACCTGGACATAGGGTCTGATAATGAACAGCCTTAAAAGCTAAGGTAGCAGAGGTATAAATCTTCTTGCCTAGCCTTTCAATGGTCCTGCCATCGTTATCAGAGGGAAGTAACTTGGGAGAAGGAAGAAATTGAGGGGGCTTGTCAGAAGCTACATATGCCACCGAGGAGTGAGCAGGACACTTGTACAAACATTTACACTCCTCAGGTACCCTACATTATCTGTCAGGTTTCCTGGGGGCGTGGAGGCTGAGAGGACTGGAAAATGCATCCAAGTCAGCCAAAACAAAGAGGAACAGCAGACATTTTAAGAGAATCCATCTGCAGCAACTCATATATTCGATGTACCTCAGAAACCGGAGCACAAATACATTTAAAGAACTCCATCTTCCTGGAGATCATGTCCTCAAAAGAATTCTCTTCAAAGGTAGTATCAGGACTGGTAGATTCCACTTCTTCTGATCCATAGTACATAGGAAATGGAATCTGAGAAGAGTAAGCAAGGGATTTACCATCCAAATCTGGCTCCTCCTCAGAGGAATCCTGTTCCCAGGGTCTTTTTAGGGGAGTAGAGGACCAAGGGGGGGGGGGGGGGGGCTGGAGAAGAAACTTCCTGAAGAGATTTCAGTGTTAAAGCACTAAACAGGCCCTGAGTGAAAGACTTCCATTCACTCTGTGGATCCTTAGTAGCAGGAGAAATACGTTTAATCTTTTGCTTTTTCTTCAGAGGGACGTGCACCTTATAAAGTTTGGAAGGGTCTGACCCAGGATGGCATTCAATAATGGCAGTATGGACTTCTTCACTGACTAATATCTGAGGAACACCCCTAGGTCCCTCAGAGAATCAAGCAGTTGTTCACCCTAAACACTTGAAGCTAAAACCTGCAAAGCCTTCTGAGACATGTTTAAAAAGTTAGATCCTCGCTGGCCTCCAACCTGCTCATGGTAGAGAAACCCAATGAAAGCCAGACCAATCTCCAGGTATTCACGCACTTCAGGAGATATGTCTGGCGAAGGCTGAACAGCAGAAGATTCTGGCCTCCTTCACTGACAGCTGTCCCTCAGAGCACAAAGTTCCGTGTCTTTTGCATAATGCTCAAGATGCTGGTTTTCAAGATAACGTGCCTAAGAGCAGTCTATTACGGTCGTGTGAGGTGCCACGGCAAAACAATGTTTGTGCCAGTCTTTATGGGAAATCTGTCTCCCACACTGACATTTATCCTTCTTGGATGACATGAAACCTCACAAGCAACAACAAAAGAAGTAAAAAAAAGAACCCCAATGGGGCACATACACAACGCCTTGGTTAACCAGCAATGTAATGGGTGTTCAGACCAATGATAGAGAGATGGTGTTTGGACTGGCAGCAAAGAAATTCTGAGTTCGGCTGTTTGGCGAGTCTGAGGCATATCAAAGAACATTATTTGGACATTTATTTCTTTTGGTTCGTTTTTGCTATGCCAGCTATGGATGGTGAGAATTTGACTGTTTCTTTAGCAGCACTTAACAGTGATGGAGCCATCGGGGAACCAATTACACGGTTTGCTGATAAAGGTTTTCTTACAGAAGATAACCCTTTATTAAATCTGGGCTTTGTAATTAATAGAACTGACATTACTATAGATAAAAGTTCCTGTAGCGACTGATAAAAATTTTGACAACTTGATTCGTGATCTAAGCTACAAGGCTGGGAGACTACAATGGTTACGCTGGCAGACTTTTCATTTTGAAGCCTGTCAAAGTTATGGTATTGTTCCAAGAGGCATGCGAATTATGTGCATGCCTGCACAGGGAGAACGCTACCCTGAACTTTTAGCCCAGTGGCAAAGGCTGAACATCCAAACAAGTTTCAAGTACATGGATATACTAAATAACTTCTTTGCCCCTGAGATGGCGGTATTAAGAAAAGATGTTGAAGCTTTACGTAACCAACTAGAAACACAATTTGGTGAGCCGTTCCATAAGGCACGCATAAGAGAGCTATTAGACACTATATCTGATAATGACAATAAGCTACGTTTACAGAAGATCAGCAAACTAAGGAGAGATTATGAAGATTTTACCGCAGGCAACATTATTGTTTGGCCCAGGTTTAATGCTTCGAATTCTGCTCCCAGTGATGGGGCCAACAGGAAGGTGCCCCGACGTCACCAGAATGGGAGGGGCGAGTTAAGGGAATCTGTAGCACCAGTCGGCAGTACGATGGATGGCAGCAATGGCACCTTACAGAATGACAGGCAAGAGAAAACCACCAACTCGTCGACAGCAGAGGGTTTTAATGTGTCCATTCAGGACAAGGCACCTATACATACATTATTGGGTTCCCACTCCGATATTTCCCCTGAGCATGTTTCGGTTGACAGTACCGCATTAACCCAAGCTGACACTGCCACGAAAGATAATTCCTGTTTAGGAGCTCGTCCAAAACACACGCAAGGTCCCACACGTTTTTTGGAGCAGTTGCCAGCTCCCATGAAGAAACTAGGAGCGTGGAAACGCTCGTTGAGCGAGGGGAGAGACCCGAACAAAAGAAGGAAGATATTAAATTGAATTTTAACCATGATGATGGTATTGTTTTTAATTTATCTTCTTATATTTTGAATAGTGAAGAATTATATGTCTTGAACAAAGGCATGACCTTTGTACCGGACAGACTTAGTGCTTTTAATGAAGTTATGCTTGATATCATGCTTTTTTGTAGAAATTTAGCATTGAAATGTGCTTTTGGTGTTAATAATGAATACAACACAACCCTTAGACAGCCAAGCTGTTATATACCACCTTTCTCTCCAGCTCTTAATTTATTTATAAGTAGCTGTGAACATGACTTACAGGAATATTTTAAGAATAGGGTGTTTAATGAATACCATAATTTGACACAAAAACAGAAGAAACCAGTGTCTGATTTAAGTAACAACAAAAAATTAGTCATCAAAACAGCTGATAAAAGGGGGAGCGGTGGTAGTATTAGACACTATTATGTATGTCAGAAAAATAGAATTGCTATCAGATAAACATACATATATACAGATTAATCCTGTGGGTGTAAAAATTATAGTAGATAAAGTACATAATTGTTTAAAAAGATTGCTTTTTGAAATGAAAATCAGTGATGATATATATAAATTTTTATTGATAGACAAGGCCGTCATTCCCATTTTTAAAGGTCTACCAAAGATGCACAAGTCTCTTCATGACCCACCATTACGACCCATACTTTCTGGCAGAGGGTGGGTGACGGAAAATATTTCCATATGGCTGGAACATACATTACATCCTTTTATAGATAAATTGTCCACCATACTTAAAGATACAGGGGATTTTTTGCTTAAATTGGGTGATGTGAATTAGAGAGAGGACACAAATAAATAGAGATTTTTTTATGGTTACCTTAGATGTTCAAAACCTATTTACTGTAATTAGTAATGACTATGGGGTTCAAGCTGTTAGTGAGGTATTGGCAGAACAGAATGTTGATGAGGAGAAAATAATATTAATCAGTACTTTATTTTCTAGAACCAGGGTTAATAATGTGTTTGTAGGAGCACAACATACATATAAGACAGGCACAGGGGGTGGCCATGGGCACTCCCCTGTGCCAATACTTATGCCAATATGGTCCTTTGGCATTGGGAAAAGGCTATGATTTTTAATAAGCCAGAATGGATGCAACATATACATTTATATACACGTTTTGTGGACGATATTTTCTTTTTGTGGAAGGGTGATGTTACATCTTTGGATGGTTTTTTAGACTATCTACACTCCACTACTACATTCCTGAAGTTTACTAAGAAATGTTCAACCACAAATATTGATTTTTTAGATGTATGTATATCACAAAATGAAGCTGGCTTTTCATCAAGCCTATATAGGAAGGAGTGCTGGAAAAATACAATGCTTTGTTTCGATAGCATGCACCCCCGATATAGGTTTTCAAATATTGTTCAGGGCCAGATTGGCAGAATTTCCAGATTGAATCTGGATGATAAGATGTTTGAACCTGAAATGGTTAATTTGAAGAACAACTTTTTAGAAAGGGGCTATAGAGGAGAACTGGTTAATAGAGTGGTGGATACCAATCACACAAAAAGAGATAATAGATTTAAGCCATGGCTTAAATGTAATAAAGGGGAAATAAGAACCACTAATACCACACACAAACTTAATGAACCAAGGGTACTGTTTACATATAGTAGTAATATAGGAGACATCAGGGATATTGTCAACAGAAACTGGAATATTTTGAGGGGAGATAAGTTAAGAAATATAGTGGGGGCTTATCCACAATTTGGTTATAGGAGAAACAAGAATCTAAAAGATTTCCTTTGTAAAGAGAAAACAGTAACCCAAACTTGTATCCTAAAAGAAAAAATTGGCAGTGTCCCATGTGGATATTGTAAAGCATGCCAATTTATAAATAAAGATCACACCTTTACACATCCAGTCAGTGGACATGTCTTTAATTTCAAAGCAAAAGCTACCTGTAGGACAAGTAATTTAGTTTACATAGCGGAGTGCACTGAATGCATATGTTTTTATGTTGACAAGACCAACAATATGTTTAAGGTAAGAATATTGCAACATATGTCTTCAATTAGGAATAAAGATGCACATAATGCTTTATATAAGCATATTGAGACCCACCCCACACAATTTTAAATTCAAAGCAGTGGTTAATGTTGTCATGAACAATAGGGGGGGTGATGTTAAACTATTAACTGAATCTATGGAGTCCAAATGGATTTTGGAATTGATGGCCCACAGAACTCCGGGCTTAAATGACTGTGTACCTTTAAAACCAGCCTTGCAGAAAAGGCGGGCTTTTTACTAACTCTCATTGGTTGATATGTATTTTAAATATCAGGAAGTGTTTTTAGTATGTGATCTGATGAAGGGTTTTAACCCGAAAGCGCTTGTCAGTGGATATTTATTTTGTTGGAGTTTCTTACCAGTTTTGGATACAACTTTTTGTGTATTTTAATAAAGCAGTGGAACATCCAGCGGAGTCTCACCTTTTCTTTCATTGTACTTAAAATTCTGAGGATGGTACATCCAGACCACCTTTTTGCCCTACGCTATGCAAGGATGTGTGTGATTGTATGGCATACCTTAAAGCAATCTAAAGGCTTTGGTATACTGGCCAGACTTTGAGCCACCCTTGACAGCGGATCCCTATTGTAAAGGATACTGCAATGGTGAAAAGGAAGGACACCTGGAGTAATGGCTGCAGGCTCTGGAAATTCCTTTTGTAACAGCTTATAGTATTTTCTAAAGGACTGAGAAACTTCAGTGTTCTCCATGTGAAAACACTTGCACATTCTAGAAATAGTCACAGAGAAAGAGACCCCCCCCCAACAGTGAGAGTTAGACATTAAGCTCTCCTCAGAGTCTGAATAAGAAATCTGAAAAAAAACCTGTAGCTGTTCCTTTTCCTCCTATCCAGATTCAGAATCTTGAATCTCTTAAGGATAGGGTTGCCAGCTTTCTTTGCGGCTAAAACTGGACTAAGGTCACGCCCCTTGCATCACCCATAACTCCACCCATTCCCACCCCCTCGCCCATCATTGCCCCGCCCATTTTGTGACATCATTGTGACATCAGCTGATGGGAACACCCTTTCTGTTCCAGATGCCTGCTTTCAGCTGATTTCTCCCCAGTTGCCATAAACACCGTTTAAAACTCTCACTGTGCATACTGTCTTCTGCTTTACTTCTACAGTGATTACAGATATTTGGCTTTAATTTAAAACATTTATTTCATATTTTATAGCACAAACCCCACTGATACACATTTGCTAAAGAAAGCAATACGGTCTCACAATGAAAACAGACTTAGCATTAAAACTACTCTTCTACGATGATTATTTGGATTTTATTTTTTACATTTAAAAGCACAACGATGCACAAACACTGACAGACATCTGGTAAACAAAGCAATACGGTCTCGCAATGAAAAAAACTTGGCAATGGCATTAAAACTACTCGACCCTTGAAACTCACATTCATTGAAACAGCATTGAAACCCACACCACATCCAAAGAAAATGCATGGCCACAGGTGGGTAAAGATTACCTTTGGTTTGTTTGCAAATCATAGGCCCCTTGCACACAAAACAAGAAACATACATGTGCTCTTTTCTTTGATACACCTTCCTGAATTTATTGTTTGAACATTTTTCCAGTAGACTGTACTGTAGGCAATGAAACAAAATGCATGAACCAATAATGACAAAACTGCACAATTCAGAACATTTCCATCATAAAAGTCTACTTCCACACCCACTCTATAAATAGAAAAAAAATAACCAATGTTGCAGGATTTGCTTGTCAGTTTAGGGGAGTATGGATGTAGGATAGCCCCCAATACACACACATGAGCACCAAAAATGTACTCATGGGCACACACCCATTCACCTAATACACACACACACACACACACACACACACACACACACACACACACTCAAGCCTACCCTACCCCCTAATTAACCCACAACTCCAACATTCCAGACACAAACACACACACGCGTGCGCACCCTCTAACTAACCCCACTCCCCACTGCAACCTTTGAGGCAGATGCACATTCACACAAACTTACACCTTCAGCCTCACTCATACACACAAGTAGAAGCATCTCAAACACTACCTTTCTGCTAAACCTCCCAGCATTTACCTCTACCACTAAGGTTAACACAAGTTGTTGGCTGTGTTCATTAACATCAGCAGTCATGTTACTTTACAGAGCAAATCATTCTCTAAATCACTTTAAATGCTTTACCAAAAGCACTTCAAGGGACAGCACATGAATAATTAGCATAGACCATTTCCCTGGAATGCTACATTTGCATTTAGCATGACTGTCAGCTCACCATAGTGCTATGAAACAATTTTGCGAGTTATAAAAGTTGCAGTTTTAATTTGAATAATATTTTGAGCTATTATTAGCAACTCAGAACAAGACAAGTATCTAGTAGTGTACATCGTGATACACACTCATATACACACACATGCTTGCTTGCAAATGCACTTGCACACTCATGGATACACATAGGCATGCATGCATACAAATGCACTTATGTGCCTGTATACATGCACACACGCACAAGCACATGCGCATACAAATACACAATTCTGGTTCTCTTTTCATAGTATTCACATTACAGGCAGAAGAACAGCTAAAACTTTTACTTTTAAAAGTCTGAAAAATGAACTGTCTTGCTTACTCTTGCACCGGAAGTTATCTGCCTCCTTTACAATTCCTAATGGGCCAAAACTATAGCAGAACTTACAGGCTGTTAAACTTCAAAGTACACTATCTGAGATATGACCCGTCTTATCAGGTATAAATCTGATGGTTTATTTCTTTATGAGCACTTTCAACATAAAAAGACTTCATCAGATAATAAAAATCCCTGCTGGAAGTGCTAATGTGTGATTTCAGGTTGTCTGAGGATATGTGGAATATCTCAGGAGCTATTGAAAACTGCTAATGCCGAATTACCCACATCAGCGGAGTCTGACCAAAGTGCTTGAGGAATTTTATAGCAGGAAAAAAATGCATTCAGTATGCAGAAAACCCCATTATGTAATTTGAGCCCTAAAGTATTTTCAATTAAATCTCTGGAAACGCCTTCAGAATGTACATATATTTATTGCACATTGAATGTACCCATACTGGCAGTCATACATTCAGGGCTGAGATGTTAATGCGGTTTCTAAAATTATTCCCAATCACACACACCCTACCTTTGTGCTGGCTTCTGAAATTGCTGCCTTCCCTAAGTCAAGCTGATGAATTCCCCAAAGTGAAATAATATCCATAATAATCCAAAGTTGGTTAATGCTGGGCTTCTGCTTAAGTTCCCACTTGCACTACATGCTGGGCTTCTGCTTCCCGCTCGCACTACCGAAGTGAGCTCATTGAGCTCAATTCCGACAGGCTGGTAGCCACGCATGTGATGACATCAGCGCCGCAAAATTTAAAACCAAAAGTCCGGTTTTGATTGAAATTTCTAACCGGACAATTTGTCAGATAACTGGACAGTCCGGTCAAAAACCGGACACCTGGCAACCCTACTTAAGGAAGAGAGGTATCCCACTTTTTTACCAGAAACTACTGTACAAGAATAGCCTGAATTAAACCCTGAGCCAGACCCAGCAAATTAATCTTAAGGAAATTTGAGAAGATACAGGTTTAGTTTTCAACTTGTTTCTACAGGAAAAATGGGGCCAACTGTATTAATAGCAATAGCAACTTCCCCAGGGATGGACACAACATTCTGACAAAACAGGGAAGCCTTCCCTGTTCCCTCTCTCAGGTCTGACAAGAGTGGCTCTCCCTTGCTCACCGAGTGGACCTAAACAGCCACAGAGTACATGGGTAAGCCCCGGTCCATAGTGTCTGTAGGTACTACACACCAGAGTTATCCAGGATAAAAGATGAGTGGTCTGAGCTGGAACTAATGGCCACAGCAGAGTCACCCACCTGCTGCTGAGACAAATTGTTAGGCTACTGTGATCGCAAAGGTTGTTTGCTTAGCTTTTTCTGAAAGACAGACAGTGGGACTGACCGACCGTTCCATGGTCACATCAAAAATAGGGACTCTTTCTCAGGGAAAACAAGCAGCAAATGCCAGAAAAACGAAAGTCTTTAAATGTCACATTTTTTCAAAAACAAACAGTAGAAAGCACACTATCAGCCCAAAGTAGAATACATTTTTCCACCAAAAAAAAAAAAATAAAATAAAATTGGTTTCAGTTACTTTAAGCTTACAAACTGAGGAGAGAGACCACTCCCATTTAAAAGTACAGAGCAGTTTCACGAGCACATTAAAACAAACTCCCAACTTCAAAATAACTTTCCTGAAGAGGAATGTATTAAAACAAAATTATTGAATGTTTTTTGCCAAAGGGAACTTATTTGACTAGCAAATGAATGGCACTAGCGGAGTCAATTCTCTAAAGCCTCAGAGAACACCACTCAGGAGCATACTCTTCAGTGGCAATAAAGCTCTAGAGGGCTTGGTCCCCAAATTTGGCTTTTACTTATCTTAGCTCAAGTTGGCAAACAGTTTGGGCATGTAAAAGGTTCCCTCAAGCTTTGGAAGCTGTTGCTACATCCGTAGCAGGATACAACCCATATAGCTAAGGCTACTGCAGCAGTGATCAATAGGATGAACATCTTGCAAGTAAGCACCCACGGTCCATGGTAATAGGTTCATAAGTTCATAGGTGTTTACTAGGTTAATGACCATAAGAGCCTTTTTAAGCCTAGCCATCCATCCCAAATCTCTGACAAGTACTGATACTCTTGATAAGTGTAAGAATGGGCCTGGGAGATTAACCATTTACAGGTTACCTGTGTCCATTAGAGACATAGCAACAGCTTATCCTTATGATATTCAAGGATAAACTCCTGCAACAAGGACAATCTGTAGGGTGAACATGCTGAACATTTTCACTACTGCAGACTTGTCTAGGCCAGGCAAACTTGAAAACAAATCACACACCGTCCTCTTTCTTGGTTACCAAAAGAAGAGTTAAGCAAAATCCTTGCTTTCTAGAGACAAAAGCAGTTCTACTGCTATGTAGGTCAGCAAATGTTTTCTGAGAATCAATTATGCAAGTTGCAGCTGTGCTTAAGTGGAAACTGCTCATGAAAGTGTTGGGAATTCAGCAACTTTTATACAGTCACCTGTGACTAAAATGCCCCTTCCCCAACTTCATTCAGATCAGGAGAAATCATATCTCTTGAAAGGAAAGGGCCGGAATCACAGCAAGATGTGGTGCTTGTTACTGGGTGAAGGAGAACTGGCCCCCTGCCTTCAACTCTAGTGCCATTTGGAGTAACGTCACTTATCCTTTCAAGACTGCATTTTTTTCTCAAACTGCCAATGTTATCTTGTCATTTTTATGTTTGCTCATGAGTCTGGCCATACAGTCATAGTTCAGTGAAGAAGCTGTTACTAATTGCTTAGCCTTCGCCACCTCAAATTTTTCATAGGCAGTTACTAGGTTAATGGCTCTAGGGCCCTTGCAAGCCTAGCCAAGTTCTACTCTTATTTCAACAATCAGCACCAACTGCCCCTGTCCAATGTTTCCTAAGATGAGGCTCCAGGCAAGTCATGTTTACCCAAGGGTATAATGAAATAGTTTAACATCCTGAGACAAGGAATGGCTACACATCCATGGTAGCTGAGGAATCCTGCACTGGAGACAGCAAGCAGTCCTGGAATATACACACATTCACCACAAAACCACATTTGATCAGATGTTCCCATGCCTAAGCTGACTGATGGTCCACAAATTTTGTTTCTCAAAAGAAACATCTGAACACTGGCAGCTAGTTACTCTTCTTGCCTTAAAATACTGAACTAAATGGGTTTAATATACTGATGAGACATACCTCAAAATAAGAAACAAATCCACACACACATACCAAAACCCTTAACTATCCACACCCCCCAGTCTGGCAAGTATTCAATTTCTCACTGCTATTTAAAGTACTGGGAAGAGGAGCCACTTCAGAACTTAAGGCTCCCTGCAAGGAAATAAGTGAAGGAAACACCAAAGGGATTTTAATTAAACAGACATTGGAATATTTCCTTGACCCTATACAATCTATTCACCTTTCCTGGTGCTGGAGGGTGCTCTCTGGTTCAAAAGAAGCATTTTCAAAAAATGGCCTTGCAGATTTCTCTCACTACAGTTATGTCTGGGTTCAGTCCCCAATAATCTAACATCTCTCTTCTGAAGAGACAAACCTTTCTAACCAAATTTTAAAATGGAGTGCTTCACTAAAGCAGGTACAGATAAATTGTATTCTTACTGGTAGTACCAAAGCTTAAGGGCAAAGTAGATATAGTTTGAGGAGGTGAAGGTGAGGCTAGGCTAAAGCAATCTCCAACCAAAAAGGCTTCTGACCAATGGCACACAAGCCATAAACTCCACAGTCACAGGCATTACAAGCATAACTGGGGGACTTCTGGTCAGGTGGCTAAAGGCAGCAGGTTCTTGTCTCTATTCTCAAAAATATGCTTTGGAGATTTGCAAATCACACTGTATTAACTGTTTAAATTTGCTACTCTTTTCTGCCTGGAACCTAATCTTTCAAGTGGACTGTTACCTGTTGAGGGTGTGGTTTCCATCCCCTGAATAAAGGCTACTAGTAACTTGTAATGTTAAATACAAACCTCAGACTTGTACCCTTTAAGAATTTCTTTTCCTATTAAAGGGGTCTTGAAACCATTCACAATTCACAAAATCATTATCCCACTTCCTAAGCAGAAAGATATAATGCAGATGATAATCCGAAGGCCAATATGCACCTAGAGGAACACTTGTAATTTTTTTCCAGGGATACCATTAGCCACCAGAAAATCTTAAACTTAAGGGAAAATCACAGGACATCAAATACAATAACAATGCAGGAAAGCAAAAGGGTGAAAGTACAGTTGTGTAAGATCTTAGTCTAACAGTAGAGGTCCTCCTCCTCACGTTTGAAGTATTGTGTACTCTTGGGATATCCTGCCAATAATAGCCTAATGTCCAGTCAGTATACCAAAGTTTTTACACCTTCCAGGTGTCATATGCCAGATGCATGTCCTACATGCAAGCCATAAAGTACATATGTGATATACGTACAATAATCCTCAAAACAGAGGTGCCCCAAGACAACCAGAGCAACCCCAGAAAAGGCAACACGCACATCCAGGAAGAGAATAAGGATGAGAAACAGAAGAAAGAAAAAACCTGCACAGAAGGAGGGCAACAGAAAGTAATAAGGAGCAGGAGGGAGGGACAGAATATTGCAACAGTGAGAAGTAGGACATCTATTGCTATGTTAAGATCTTACACAACTGTACTATGTCCTTCCTTACCACTGCTGCAGTATTTTTCACTCTTGGGAGAGTACAAAAGCTAGAAAAAAGCATGGGAGGTGGAAGACCGAGAAGAGCCCTCTACAAGCTAATGAAGGATGGTCCTCACAAATCCTGCCCTAGCCCAAGAAATGACATCCAACCTGTAATGTTTGGAAAGTGAATAGAAAACCAATTAGCAGATTCCAAGATGCATCTAGTATCCAGACCCTTTAAAATAAAAAATAACCAACAGAGGCCACTGCCCTGACAGAATGAGCGAGAACAGAAGACAGTAACTGCTTGCCATGACAAAAACAGTAAAAATAAATTGTCTTACAAATCCAGAAGATAGTTTGCTTACACTCTGCCAAATCCAATTTCCTAGCACAAAAGGAAACAAGGTTGCACAAATTTACTGATAAGTTTTGTCTTATTTGAACTGCATATGTAAATCCTAGGTGTGCAGTACATTCACTAGGAGACTAAGTACATAGAAGGAAAAACGGAAGATGAATGGACTTGCTTCAAGGAGAAATCATTAACCATCTTGGGCATAAAAGGATTGGTATGAAGAGACACCTTGGCCTTGTGAAAAATGAAAAAAGGAGGCACCACAATGGCTACTTGAAGCTCAGAGACCCTCCTGGCAGAAGAAAGCCACCATTACAGACAAGTGCAATGCTGCACAGAAGCAGGCTCAAAAGGGAAGAGTTAATTTTTCAAGAACAAAATTAAGGTCCCAAGGAGGAAGAGGAATAGGCTTTACTGGAGGCCTGACTTGAAGGACACCTTTTAGAAATGGTTCGACTTGAAAACTAGAAGGTAAAGGTGGATTCAGAGGCAGACAGGCAGAAATGTCTGACAAAAGAACTTTAATGGAGGATATGCCAAGCCAGAATTGAGCAACTCTCACAAATAAAGGACAGTCAGGATCTCCACAGAAAAAAGGGCAGGTCACGCTGAAGACATCAAACAGAAAATCTCTTCCATTTAAGCCATATAGGAATTTCTAGTAGTGGGTTTTCTGGCTTCTTTCAAAACCCAAAGCATGTCCACAGAAAAGTGGTGCCTGAAAGGAAATCAAAGCCCTACCATTCAAAGTGTCAGTTGAAGTGTGGACAAGTGGTAGTGAATGCGAGATCCCTTTGTCTTGAGTGAGAAGATCCATCCTGTAATGCAACTTCCGGCGACTGCTCCTGGTCAGGTGAAATAGAAGGGGGAAACCAGTTATTTCTGGGTCAAACAGGAGTCACCAGCAAGATTTTGGGTGTGTCTCATGATCTTGAGCAGGACCTGTGATAGTAGCGGAAGAGGTTAGACATACAAAAACATCCTCTTTCAAGAAAAAGACATGGCATCCACTTTCCAAGCCAGAAGACTTGGCACTCTGGAACAGAGCTGAGGAAGTTGTGCAGAAGAGAAACAAAGTTCTACCTGAAAAGTACACCACTGATGTACAATGTCCAGAAACATTTCCCTGTGAAGCATCCATTGGTGAGGATTTCTCCTAGACCTGCTCAAAACATCTACTACTAGATTGTGCTTTGAAGGGATGTAATCCACCTAACAGAACCTGGTTATGCCAGACTGCATAATCCCAAGACTGAAAGCCAGGCTGTGCGCCCTCCTGCTTATTAATATACCACATGACTGTGGTACTGACTGTAAAAAAAAAATATAAAGGACCTGGAACTCAAAGGGAGTGAAAAGCCTGGACAGCTATGAGTAGAGCCCTCATCTCTTTGATGTTGATATGGTCTGACATCTGTTGAGGGGACTAAAAACACTGGACCTTCAGGTTGTTGAAGGCTCAACAACTGTGACCATGATCACCCCATATACAGCTTCCAAGTAGGGACAGGAACCTGAAAAGGCAGACCTGGATTTAGGGAAATCTGATGGGGCTCGAGCCTGCAACAAGGTGAGAGAGATTGAATACTCCAGAGGGTGGCAGTGCTAGAGTCAGTCTTGAGATGCCACTGAAAGTGTCTCATGTGGAGCTTAGCCAAAGGAACAATGGGAATGGTAGATGCCATGTATCCCAGGGCTCGGAGAAATTCCCTTGCAAGAACTGGAAGATGAAGAGGAGACTGTAAATCAGCAGTCAAAGACAGGACCTTGGGAGGCAGGAGGGCAAGGCATTGGGATGGTCTGAATCCTGCAACCCCCAAAAAATGGTCCTAAGAAGAGTCAACATTTTGAGATTGAGGGTGAACCCCTATACTGCACTGCACAGAAACCTAATGAAGTGCAGATTTTGAAAGCAGGAGCTGCTGAGATAGGGCTTGAATTAGATCTAAACAAGGGAATAACTAAATTCCCTGAAGTCTGAAGAAGGCTACCACAGGGGCCAGGTATTTGACAAATACCCTTGGAGCTATAGAAAAACCAAAAAGTAAAGCAGGGTACTGAGAAGAGAAAAAACAGAAACATAACTTCCTGAAGACAGGCTTAGTAATATGGAGTTATACATCTTTCAAATTCAGAGATGCCAGAAAAGCTTGAGGAGTCAGAGTAAAAAGTAACTGAACAGACATCATCCTGAAGAAAGGAACATTGAGAAAGTTGTTGAGAAAGGATAGGTCTAGAATGGGCCTCTACAACCTTTCCTTCCAGGAAACCAGAAACATTCTGAAATAAAAACCTGTACCCTGCTGAGACAAAGGAACAGACTGCATAGTTCCATTTTCTACCAGGCTCACAAAAACAAATGAAAATGAAAAAACAAATGAAAATGAGGATGCTGGTCAGGAGGCTGAGGATGGCTGGAAAATGGAAGGAAGGACTTCAAGCCAAAAAATAATGTTAGATGCTGCAGAGAACACCGGCTTTTTTGGAAATCTGCCAAAAAGGAAAAGGGTTAGTCTGAGCAACAAAGGAATCTGGCCAAGGGAAAAGGGAGGTTGGATATCAGATAGATTCAGATTTCTCAGGAAAAGGTTTTTGGCATCTAAAATTCTGAATGGGTTTTGTTTGGTAAAATCCGTTTAGTAACTCTCTTGGTCCTAGGTAGGTTGTCTACGTTGTCTATGGAAAAAATATGATTTAGGTAGATAACACCTCTGAAATTTAGATACACAGAAACAAAAATATGCTTCAGGTCTTGCATATCCTTATTCTGAAGGGTTTTAAACAATTCTGCAGCAGCGCCAAAACAATTCTGATTGGATACAGCAGAATCTAAAAGCTTGGCCTTAATATCTTCAGGTTAGGCTTGAAGGTGTAACCAAGAGTATCCCTAAAACAGGCATCAGCTGTATCATAGTTGCATCTAATGGAATGGCAACCTACATGAGAGGCAGAAAAGAGAGAAGTCTTACTGACTGAATCAGGCCCATCAGTCAATACCCCCCCTCCCATATTCGGCAAGAAGAGCCCTAAAAGGCAAAGTAGTAGAAGTACACACTTTTTCCAATACCTCTCGTCCTTGACAGAAGGTAAAAGCTTGGAAGACGATAGTCTGAATGGCTTATCTGTGGACATGCCAGGATCAGAGAAAAAAACTTTCGTTCAAGTACTTATGATCCTCAGAGACTTTATAAAGACTTTATAAAATCTGCCTGGCTTCTTAGGGGCTAAAGGTTGAGAGTCTGGAGCCTAAGCAGCTGCTGTAAATGTATCCAAAAGAGCAGCTAAAACAAGAGGGACTACAGAAGGTCTGTGTGAGTGCATTTTAAGGTGTCATATCATCTCTTCTTAACTTCAGAAACATGGGAAAAATTCCACTTAAAGTGTTCTACAATATGGACCACTGAATCCCCAAAGGATAACTCTTCCAAAGCAGAATTACAAGGAATCTTCATCAGACCCCAGGGAAAAAGGAGTGTAGATCTGGGAGGAATATGCTAAGGATCCTTCACTAGAGCCCAACTCTTCATCTGAAGAATCAGAATCCTTAGGTCTCTTAAAAAGGGTGGAAGACCAGGGAGCAGAAGCAGGGTCAGATAACTCTTGTGGGGATTTCAGGACCATAAGGGCATAAAACAGCCCCTGAGTGAAGTCCCGCCTTTTGGAGTAACATTACCCAAAGCAGCCACATACTTGGCTTTCTATTTTAAAGAAACGCTTGCTTTAACAAATTGTGAGGTTCTGACCCCTGCCTAGATTAGATGAGGGTACTAGGCAACTCAAACTTGGGGAATCCCCCTAGGCCATTCAGACAAATTGGCCATGGTCCCCCCCCCTATATCAGACATATGTACAGCCTTGGTAAATGTGTGGGTAGACAGCTCAGTTTTGGCCTTCAACTGGATCATGGTAGGGGGAACTGGTGTATGCACAGAAGGGTCCTCTGGTCCTTCATCAAACTAGAGGGAAATGTCCAGTGCAGGCTGAGCAGCAGCATGATCAGTATGTGCCTTTTTAAACTTTTTTCTTAAGTGACAGCTGAACTTCTGGTTGGGCGAATTCTGGCATGGTACCTTGAGTCAAAAACTTCAGATGTTGGCTTTCCAAACAAAGGATTGACAGATGGCTGCTGAGTGTCTTAAGGACAAATGCCTAACAAATACCACACAGAGTATAATATTGTGTAACACCCAAACAAAAATGGCACTTGTGTCGATTTTTATGGGGGGGGGGGGGTCTGCCTCCCACACTCATTTTCCATTCCTGGCTGGCATGAAAACAAACTACAAAGAGAAAAAAGGAAATAAACCCAACAGAGCACTTATCATTAGAAGGCTTGTTAGTTGAACCAGCTCAATGAACAGCAAACAGACCAAATTCAAGGGTAGCATATAGACCGCTGGCAAAGCTGTTCTGAGGATAAGGCATCCTTATGTCACACATGTACCTTACACCTTGCATGCAAGACATACTTGTGGTATACGCCGCCTGGAAGGTATAAAAGCTTTGGGTATATTGGCCAGACAATAGGCTTTCCTCAGCAGGATATCACAAGGGTAAAGAATATTGCAATAGTGATAAAAGGTTGAGAAGATATCTTTCCTTATGTGGTAAGTAAATGAATTCCAAAAGAAACAGGAGACTGATTTCTTCCGCAGCAATAATGAAAACAGTGGGGATTTCTTATTTTTAAAACTCCTTTATTAAATTATAACTTATGATAAAGACACACATGCATTAAGAGAAAAGAAAAGAAACCATATTAATGCTTTTTTCTCACCAGGCATCCAGTAGATCGCCATGGTGTAAGAGGTATCCTCATGTCAGGAAAAGTGAATGCTGTGCAAGTCTGGCTAGAATAGTAAGGTTCAGCTGCATCTTAGCCAATACACATTGTGAATTCACTTGTAAACAATTATCTTTGTGAAAAATTTCATGTGATCACAAACACAAGCCCATCTCCTAAACAAAATGCGTCCAGTATTTGCTATTTTTCCATAATATAATGGCATCTGCTTCTTCTAGTAAAGGACAGCAGTGTGTGTGCGTGTCTATATACATTATATATATATATATATATATATATATATATATATATATATATATATATATATATATATACATACACACACACACACATATATATAGATATATACACACACACACAGACACACATACATATGGATAAGCAAGACTTATGCTAGATGTGCAGCATTCCAGAACATTGGTCAATATTATTGATGTGAAAATCCATCTGCCATCAGTACATGCATGATCGACGATGCTTAAACTTCACTTAAAATTATACTAAAATACAATTTAAATGCATTTTACTTCATTAACGGGATTTTTAAGCTGTTTGGCTCACCTAGAATCAATGCAACTAACCCATTTCTTCATTACAAATAACAATTTGTATTTTTTTTTGTAAGTTTACTGGAGACTCATCAAAATATAGCAGGGGCAGCTCGTGCTATTGGACTGCAACCCCACCCCCTGGCTGAAAATGAAAACTAACAAAAAAAGAAAAAGGAAATGAAAAAAAAAAAAAAAAGACTCCTGAAAGACTCAGAGTATGCGTGCGAGCATTCCCAGATACACACATGCATGCAGGCAAAGTCTGCAGGCTGGATATCCAGCCTGCTCTTGTGGGAACGTTTTTCTTTCTCATCGCGGGGCTTACAAAGCAAGGGATCTTCAATGGAGCTGGGACTAGTTTCTTCAACGGAGATACCTCAGGGTAAGTTTATTTCACGGGACTGTGTGTGTGTGTGTGTGTGTGTGTGTGTGTGTGTGTAATGCTCCAGATAAATATACCTGGTGGCTATATACCTGGTGGCTAGAGAGACTCAGGCAACAGTAGTGGTTACAGAATTACTCAGGCTCAAACCCTGTACCTTGGGTGCAGGTAGCAAAAGCCTGAATTCCCTACCCACCATCACTTGAGAAAACTTCTCAAATTTTTGCCTCATATTTTTGTTTAGTTCTGTGCCTCATTAAATCTGTGGTAGTCTGGCTTTAATTCACTAAATAATGACAGGCATTTGAATTTCAGACTTCATATTCTTCAGAAAGTACACAGTAACAAAACCTTTTATTCTAGCAATTTTCTAACTTTATAAGATCAATATTTGAAATGTGTCCCTTATTTTTGGGGCTGTATTCCCCCATTATTGGCTTTGTCCAGGTTTTTTGTGCTAGGTTGAGGGCTATGGTGAGAACTGAATTCACTGAATATATTTGGGGGCTGTATTCCCCCATTATTGGCTTTCTCCAGGTGTTTTGTGCTAAGAGGTTGAGAACTATGGTGAACTGAATTCATTAAATGAAAGCCATTTAAGTTAGTCTTCCAATGATTCAAGCAACAGTTAATTTGGCATAGTGGTATATTGCTCTGACAGTAGTGCACGGGGTCCTGGGTTCAAGTCTTGGCAGTGAAATGCATGGTGGTAACACAGCATTTTATTCTAGCAACTTTCCAAGATTATACAATAAATGTTTAAAATGCGTCCCTGTTTTTTGTTTTTTTCCAGATTTCTTGTGCTGCAAAGTTGAGAGATACAGTTGAGTGTTGAGCTGATTTTACAAGGAGCTGAGAGCTTCAGGAGAAGAGAAGTTTAGTGCTGTTTATGCTGAGTCTGCTTGCACTGTTAACAGCACAACAGGTAGTGTATTTGCTTTTGATGCAGAAGGCTGTGGGTCTACTCCCACAGTATGTAGATACATTGCTGATACTGTACTGTGTTGTACTTTTAAAGGGGGTGGATGCTGCAGTCCTGAGAATGTCCTCTTTGGCAGAGATACCTAGTAACTATGAACCTATCAGTTTGCCATCCATTCCCTATTGCAATCTTACTAGCTTATTTTTTTAATGTAACATAGGCAATTTTATTCCTCAAAGGCAACAGGCACTTATTTGTAAATGAAATATAAAGTTGTTTGCTAGCAGCAACCACTTTATTAGTTACAGATCTCTTTAATGTGGAATTGTTTAGATGACTTGCTTCTGCAGAGATTGCATATAATTACTGATACTGGTGGATTGTAGAAGTTTGAGTAGAGTTTTATGAGGGAAATGTTATGAATTGGGCAGTTTTATTATTATAGTGCATGCATTTTGTTTCATTGTTTACTGGAAAAATATTCAAAAGAATACATTTAAAACACCCACTAACAACTGTACTATATTATACAAGGAATATAATTTAATACAATCAGGAAGGTGCATCAAAGAACACATGTATGTTTCCTGTGCAAGGGGCCTATGATTTGAAAACAGCCCAAAGTTATATTTATCTGCCACTGGCCAGATGTATTTTCTTTGAATGTGTGTTTCAATGCTGTTTCAATTAATGTGATTTCCAAGGGCAAAGAAGTTTTAATGCTAAGTCTATTTTCATTGAACTGCATCACTTTGTTTAGCAGATGTCTATTAGTGTTTGTGCTGTAAAATAAAACTTTTAAATGAAATCCAAATCATTGTAGAAGTAAAGCAGTATACACATTACAGTGTTTATGGTAAATGTGGCAAAATAGCCAAATAATGGGACATTGGAATGGCTGCAGGGGGGAGGCCCTATTTGACCAAACTCAGACAGCCCCGGCTGAATTATACCTCTCAACTGTCCAGATTTTTGCAGAATGAATACATATTTGCTTCATATTTTCGGTTTGTTCCTCATAAAATGTGCGGTTTTCTGGCAAATCAATTGGGAATGAAGCCATTAAATAACAGACATTGAGTTTCAGACTTCATACCCTTCAGAAAAATGCATGTTAAAGCAAGACCTCTTATTCTGTCAACTAAGTTTATACAAGAACAATTTTAGTACTGTTTGCATGTTCTCCCAATATATTTGGCCTTGTCCAGAGTTCCCGTATTAAGAGGTTGAGAGGTCCGTGCAAATAAATCACTTTATAGAACTGGGTATATCCAAACCACTCAACTGTCCCTGATTTTGGCTGAAAGTGTTGCTCTTCTCCTAATAATCCCTCCGCAAAATGACAAATTTGGAAGAAATAGTTTACAATTAAGTTATAGATTACTTTTAATTTCAGAAATGCAAGTGGATTCTTATTTTGTCAGTGGCATAAGTTAACAGTACTAATATAAAAAAGTGTCCCTTCTTTGACAGGCTCCCAGCTGTATTGTGTGGCTATTTTATATTTTTGCATCACATTTTTGGTAAGTTTTTCATAAAATTGTGGTTTTCTGACAAATTAGTAGCAATCATTAAAGACTGCAGTTAGGAAATAATGACACATTTGTTTCAGATTTCATACCCTTCAGAAAATTCATACTAATACAAGACCTACAATTCTATTACCCAAGTTTATAAGAGCAATTTTAAAAATTTTCCTTATTTTTGGGCCTTTGTCCCAGTTCTCTTTATGGCTTTGTACATATTTCTTGCTCGGAGGTTGAGAGGTATGACAAATGTGTCAGGGCCATCACAGTCAGCCAGAGACATTTCAAATAGTGACATACCTGTTGTACCCCACTCCCCCATGTAGTGACTCTGGATGTCCCCAAGCAAGGCAAGGAGCAGTTATGCAGTGTAAGTGTGCAGTGTACCCCCCATCCAAGGTAGGGCACAAGTATTACAGTGGCTTTTCATCTGTCCATGATTTTGCAGAATGCTCTGGTTTTCGGTCATATTTTTATACTTTTGATTTATGCTCCTTCTTAGTCATAAATTGCATGTTGTTGCAGTACCTGTTGGTCTGTGTTTAAGTAGCAATGCTTTAATGACCATAAGGTAAACTTGTCTGAGATTGTAAGATGCAAGTAAACTTTAATAAGCATACAGTTAAAGAATTACCAACACTGAAAGCCTTTTTGTTGTTGCCATGCACAGAATATTGACATAACTTGATAGCGTATAAGCCTTAGGTACTGAAATGCACATGACAATATTTATAATAAAGGACAGGATTACAGTATTTTCAGAACCTCATTACATTTGTTGGAGACTTGCAGTCATCTTTGCAGGCTTTACCTTTATCTTGAGCTTGTTTCTTGTTTGCTGTTCATTTTTTACTTTGATCGTGTTTTCCCCATGAAAAAAGTAGATAATTGTTGTTAGACAACAGGTCTTTTTTTTAATAAGAAACATTTTTACAAGTGGGGGTATCACAGAGCTCGCTGCTTTCATCATGTTACTTGGTACTTTTATAAAGCTGAATATAAATTATGAGAACTGCAGTGCAAGAAGTGGTTTGAGTTGAGTGCTGCTTGATTTATTATACTTGATTTTGACTAGCATTCCAGTAATGTATTTAAAAAGCAATTTTTTCATGCCTCACTACCTTTTTGTTTCCATCTAAATATTAAGTAAGCTGTCATGTAGCCAATGCATTGAAATATTTTTTTTCTTCTACACTTTTTTGTCTTGATTGGACTTTCATGACTGTTTGGCACCCATGGCAGCATATTTAAAGTCCCAGTTTTTGCATTTTTTAGCATAACTCCTCCCCTTTCTAGTTGACCACACCCATTATCGTTGGCTACATCCATTCAGCTTTCACCACCCAAGAAAATTATTTTCCTGTGCTCCTGTCGAGCAGAGCCACAGAGGTGATCCCCGGGGTGAATTTCCTATTTCCCATCCAATCATCAATATTTTTCTTGAAGAGTGCTAATGAGGAGATTTGTTTGATAAAGATAGGTAGTTTGTTCCAGAGTATGGGAAGAATCTGGGACAGGAATCTATCCCTCCAGCATGTTCTGTTTATTGTGGTGATAAGGTTTAGGTCCCTACAGCGTGTAACTTGGAGGGATTGGGATTTCTTTAAGTGGAGCATATCCAATAGCTATGGGTTTGACATAGCTTTGTACATTAGACAGAGATTGCCTCTGAGTTGGGGATATGCGACGGAGTAAAGCAGGAGTTTTTTTGAGACAGTTTGCATAGGGCATCTGTTTGAGGCCAGTAATCCTCTTTGAGGTATTTCTGCAGCCTTTCCAGTTGTAGATGTCTTGTGAGGTACATACCAAAAGGGATGTTGTACTCTAAAATGGGTCTAATGAATGACGAGTAGAGGGGAACAATGACCTTTTTTCCTGGATGAGAAACCTTTTGTGATGAGGTGTGCCACATAGAAGAGTTTCCTGACTACTGTGGCAATGTGATTATCAAAGGAGAGACTACCGTCTTGCTGTGTCCCAAGGTCTTTTATCACACTTTCAGTGTTAAGTTTGTACCAAAGGGGATGACAATGCACTTTTTGGCACTGAGCTTGAGGCCATGGCTTTGACACCAGGCATCTGTCTCAGTGAGGCTCGTTTGTAGGATGTCCACATCATTGGGAGTTTTGATTATGGCTCCTAGTTTCCAGTCATCTGCGAACTTCTCTAGCCAAAGACCTTCTGTGTTAGCCTGTAATTCAGAAAAGTAGATACTAAGCTGGAGAGGACCCAGGACTGAACCCTGTGGTACTCCACTTGTCACTGGTCTGAAGTCAGATTTGCAGTCTGCTACTTTCACAGTGTGGGTTCCGTCAGTGAGCCAGTTGGCAACCCATCTTGTGACATAGGGATTTATACATAGTTTAGTGAGTTTAGCTATATTTCCAGAATGGGGGATGGTGTCGAAAGCCTTGGCGAGGTCAAGATAAGCTGTGTGAACCACCTTACCCTCGTCTACGGCTTTGGTGACTACTTCAAAGTCTATCAGGTTTAGCAGACATGATCTGCCTTTTACAAACCCAAACTGAGTGGAGTCCAGAGTTTGGAGATCATCAATGTCTGTTTAGAAGTTCCATGATACCACCTTTCATGGCCTTGCAGACCAGGCTAATGGGGTGGTAGTTCCCAGGGTCCATGGTTGCCCCCCTTTGTGAAGTGGGATAACCGTCGCTGTGTGACATTCAGTGGGCATAAAGCCTGAAGTGAGGCTATGATTGAACATGGTACTTGGGTGGGGTGCCAGTTCATTCTGTAGTTCATGTAGAATGCAGCCTGGGATGTTCTCAGGTCCCATGGATGCTGTGTTCTTGGCTTTGGAGAATGTGGTTTTACCTGTGCAGCCGTGATTACAGGAACTTTGCATTCTTTTGGTATAGAGATGGGCCCTTTAGGGGGTGAAAGGGGGGGTAAAGTTAACACTAAACCTATCTGCCAGGATATTGGCAATATCAGTTGGTTCTGTATATTTAGGGCCATTGTGCTGTAACTCAGAGCAGATCTGAGTGTTGCCATTGAGATTCTTGGCATAGCTATAGAATGTTTTGTGGTGGTCTTTAGAATCAGTGGCGATTTTGTTTTCCTAACTACCTTTGGAGGATTTTTTGAGGGATCTCAGCTTCTTACAGAGGCTGACCAGGGAGTTCCTCCAATCCTGGGATTTTACTCTCTTTTGCAACAGTTTCTTTCTTCTGTTGTAGAGTTTGTTTATGGTAGGGGACCACCAGATTGGCTTCCTTTTTTTGGAAGCTAGCATCTTGGTTCTGTTAGGGATATCATGATCCATGCACTCGTGCAAGTGCTTATAAAGTGCATTTATGTAGGATTCAACAGTCGTACCTCTATTGTCCATCTGCCACTTCTGTCTTAAGTGTGAAGTTGGCCTTGGAGAAACATTTTACGGTGGCCTCCCTAATGAGGGGGTGGGGGTGGGATGTGGATGTCTAGGGTGATTAGCGTGTGGTCAGATCTGACCAAAGAATTGACCTCTGGTGTCAAACACTGGTCACCCATGTTGGTAATGACCAGGTCTAGGATATTGCTGCCCCTGGTGGAGGTGTGGATAAGCTGATTCAAGGAGTTGGAATTTATGAATTCCAGAAAACATTGAGCAAAAGAGTTGGGTAAATGAGCAGTTTTCCCAGTTAATGGTGGGGTAGTTGAAATCACCCATTATTAGGGTGTTGGGTTATACCCTAATATTTTCCAGTGCATCAAGAAATGAGGAGTGGGAATCCTGGGGCATGGTTGGGGATCTGTAGCAAGTTACAATTTGGATTGCTGTCCTGCCCAGAGTTAGTCGCACTTGGATAATCTCGGATGCATTATGCTGAGCAACTAGCCTGGAGCTGTGGATAGCCTTAATGAATATGGACACACCTCCGCTTTTACTGTTTCGGTCCAGGTTAGGTGGCCGAATGGTGTGGTATGAATTATAGCCTGGTAATGCAGGGGTGATCTCTGGAACCTTGAACCAGGTCTCTGTCACTGCACAGATGTCGATGTTCTCCATTTTAAGGAGTGCCTCAAGTGAATGCATTTTGAGGTTTAGACTTCTAGCACTGAGTAGCATTACCCTCAGATTTTGCTTGCTTCTACTGGTTATGGTGGCGAATTTGTCATTTGAACCTTGCCTAAAAAAGGCACTATAGGGGGTGGCAAGAGCCTTGGCCAGTATCCGGATGCACCTATAACCTGATCATTGTACACATGGAAGTGAATGACTTGAGACACCCCTCTCCAAGGATCTTATGAATACAAACGCCATGATGCTTTCTGAATATGCATCAAAACTTGGCATGAAATTAGCCTGGAGCAGTATACCTGTATCACCAAGAAAGGTGTCATAATACATTCAAAAGATAATCTGACAAAGCAGTGGCTTAGCTATTGATATCATTTGGGGGGGGGGTGTCCAACACCTATCAGCCAGGGAAGAAAAGGACTGACAACTCTGAATGTTTAGCTAGGGATGGTCTGCACCTCTCTCCTCATGGTTCTGTATATTGGCCAAGCCCTTCTCCTCCCTCATACTTTTTTCCCTCGCCACACACTGTCTACTCAAATTACCTACATAGCTGGTCAAAATCGAGACAATATATAGGTAGCAATAAAAGACTTAAAAGGAAGCTGCACTCCTTAAAGGCTTTACTAACATATAAATATGAGTACAATTACTGAAACAATGTTTCAGAATAGTGCTAGAACTCTCAGTGTATGGCTTCCAATCCCTACCACACTTTCAGGGCAGACACTGAAAATGATGGAGCTCCTGGAGAGGGTGTTACCTGTTTTCTTAAGTTATTAGTTCACCTCCAGACTTCTAAGGCAGGACAACAACTAAGAACTCCTTCATATCACTCTCACAGTAAACAGAACTCCGTACCACATCACAGTGAACTGATGACCCCCCCATATCACTTACAGCCCATGATGCATAGCTAAAACCTGGCATCTTTTCCTGTTGAACCCATCAATATTTCTTGGTTGACTTCAACTATCTGCCCATTAACTAGGAAACCTCTACAATCGCTAATATGTATGCTCAACGATTTTTGGACTTCATTATTGCCAGCTCCTTGGACCAACTAGTTCTGGTTTCAACTAGGGGTACTAAATATCAGATGTGGTTCCTACCAATATTGTCTCACACATTCTCAGCACCTTCAGTTAACACATCACTGGTTAAATATGACCACTGTTGAGTAAGTTCACTATTATGGTAAAACCATATCTGCCACAAAACCCTCATCTTTAGAGAGTACTTTAAGGCAAGCCTACTCCAGCTTACTAATGATCTGATGAAATTTCAGCTCCGTCCTCATCTCAATGAGCCCACTGCGCATGCTATCCCAGTTGCAGATAATCTGTATGACCACCTCAATGCATGCATTGAGGGATTGGTCCCCATAAGTCACAGATACAGTGCCAAGTTCAAGAATAAGCCTCAGTGACTAGTATAAACAAACTACATAGCAAGTGGAAACCTCAGACTGCATGGGTAAGCAATATAAAATCATACAGAGAACTCAAAAAGACCCAGAAAGAACTCAAACGTAAACTCAATTATTCCAAAAGGAAGCATGGACTGAAAACTGCTACCCATGCAAGGGTAGCCACAAATCCTACTTCTTCTATGTCAGAAACCTCAGAACTTATTACAAGTAGTGCATGGGGCTAATTTGCAACTCATACTCTTTATCTGAAGTCACAGCCAACATACTTCCTTGACAAACACTTATCTTGCCCTAACTTTCCACAACAAATCTGCTTGCTCATGTCACCCTCTGATCATTTCTGAGCAAGTTCTGAGAGATCTCTCCAAGGCCAAAAACACTAGCACCATGGATCCTAATCATGTGCCAAGTTGCCTTATTAGTACCTGAGCGTGAAATAGACTCACTACTAAGCCTATGTAGTCTCAGCCACTCCAATGGATTTGTACCAGAGGTACAGAGAATCGCTGTAGTTCCACTCCACAAGAGGTGACCCTACTAGCGACCCTGGAAACTATAAAAATCAGATCTTGCCTCCTGAACTTCGACTTCTTTCAACAAGTCAGTGGCAGTGATGCATTAAATACAGGCAAATCAGTTCATACCGCCTACACGGATCTAGCAGAGACTTTTGACAAACTGGCATTAACGATAAGTTAACAAAACTAAATCAAATCCCCTGCGTTACCCACTGGATAGTAGATTGGCTTACTGACAGGAGAACCCAACCAGTGTTGGTGGCAGACTCTTCAAAAAAAAAAAAGTAGTTACCAGCAGCTTCTTCCAAGGATAATCCTAGGACCACATCTCTGGCATTTATTCATGTGATGTCAACGTTGACACCAAGAGTCTGTGGCAGATGACTGCAAAATCAGAGCAGTCAACAACCACAACTGACTTCAATATTCTCCAGGAGGGCCTAAGGCATACCTATAATGGTTGCCTAGACAATGGCCTTAAAATGCGAAGAAATGTAGCATTGTCAACAACAAACAGGTGCCCATTCACCTACCACATAGATCACACCTCCTTTGAAAGTTGACTCAATCAGGGATTTGGGCACTTTTGTTGATAATGAACTACCCTTTGGCCACCTTGAAACCACTATCATCCAGCAACTGTTTTTATGGCCACACTGATTTCCAGGGGTGTAGCTTCATATTTTTGAGATCCAAGGAAGCTATCATCCTTTTCTACTCTTACCTTGTTACACCCATCAAACAATACAATGTCTCTTTGGCATGTATTTGCATAAAGCACATGACTCAACCTGAAGGACCACAGTATTTCATCTGCAAGACAATCAAAAGCAGGCCTTCCTTGAGTTACACCAATCACCTTCAAGCACTCTCTCAGTATACAGACTCTTGAAAGGGGGTCCTCTGTCTGGTCTACATAGCCTCAAAGGATCCAGTCTTGTGTGACCTTCTGCAAATCCACAAAACAAATACCCTTAACACCCACTCAAGACATCTACATTTCTACCAGAATTTAAATACAATATGTTGATGTGTTAAGATCTCTCCCCAAATAATCCCTCTTATGGAACACAGTTCATTATAATGTAAAACACAGCAGCACCCTGGCTGTCTTTAGCCATTGTTTCGACAAATTAATGGGCAATCAGAAATATACCCCTAGTCTGGCTCCTCAAGCTATCAATAAAAGGGGTCAAAACTAGAAATTAAATATACCCTGGGTCTGTCTCTCAAGTTCTCAGAGAACTGTGTTGTAAATGGATGTTATTTATTCAGGTGTGTGGGTATTCACAATATGAAATGTTATGGCTAGGCTGCAAGTGCTCCCTATATCCCTATTCCCTTCCCATTGAACATGCACGCTCGCAGAACCAAGGGATTGCAACACCCTCCTGGTGAATGTACACATGCCTGAACATGCATCATGAAGGGATACTGCACAAATGTGATTGGATAACACAAAGTATAAATCCCTAACCAATACGTTGCATGATGTGTACCTCTCTCTCTCTCTCTCTAATAAGAATCAGCAATGAATTTGCAGCCCATCTCCCCAAACACCTGAGCAGCTAATCAGTGTTGGCCATTGCGAGGTTTCACCATGGAGCCAACCTATAATAAAATGTTCTCCACCCCCAAAAAGACAAAGTCAGCTTTACAATCGTTGCAGTCAAGTAGTTTCCAATGAAATAAGACTGACAATGATAGGGTAAGTAAAGATACCATCAGGGTCTGCCCCAACCACCAATGAAAGAAAGCCTGAAATTAAAATTAATGCTGTTTAACACACATTTATATACAATAATATGATCTATAGACTTCCTAGATGGCTGCACACTGAGTAACAGCTTAATTTTGGCACCCCCTGTGTGAAAAACTCAAAAATAGAACCAGTGAATTTGTCTTTTTGGGTAAATTACATTTACTGGCTAGTAAGTGCACTGCGTGGATGCCAGCAAAGAAGAAATTCAGAGAACCCAAAAGAAAATCAATCACAAAATGTGAAGAAAAGACACTAACTGGGAAAAATCCTGCAGCTGCTCAGCAAAAAGCAGTTCAAGCTCCTGCTTTGGTGCAAAACATGACATCCAGTAATTTAGACGAAAAAATAAGTCAAATGTGCTCAAATTTGAAATGAAACACTGAAAGCGTATAGCATATCAAATAAAAGGCTGGTCAAATGGTAGAAGCC
Source organism: Protopterus annectens (assembly GCF_019279795.1). Taxonomy (NCBI): domain Eukaryota; kingdom Metazoa; phylum Chordata; order Ceratodontiformes; family Protopteridae; genus Protopterus; species Protopterus annectens. Next base: position 159,621,397 of record NC_056732.1, on the reverse strand, counting down.
CCAGTCAGACTGCATGAAAGGAGAAAAAGGAAGAAAGGACTGAAGCTCATCAGTCAGGCAGTATGACACCTCAGGTTGCACTAGACCACCAGGAAATAATTTCTAAGTAGGAAGGGGGTTGGAGGGTGGAAGGTTGAGGAAGGATGAAAACAGACAATACAGATGCATCATTACATCGAGCACATGACTTTTATATCTGGTGCTGTCTTTTTTGTCCATTCCTCAACTGGTGGGGCATAGTCCCCCAGCTACAGAAACTCTAGAGTGGTCCCTCAAGGAAGGATGCTACTCTCTTTCTAGAAAGAATGTCCAGTTGGTAGTCATCAATAAAGGTATGCGTGTTAGATCAAGTGGCAGCTCCACAAATGTCATCTATAGAAGTTCAACACCAGAAAGTGGAGGAGATGGCCACCGATGGAGTGGAATGAGCCTTTGGACGTTTAGGAAGAGTCAAACCATTCTCCTTACAGACAAAAAAAATGATAATCAGTGAGCCATTTGCCTGAAGTTACCTTTGAAACTTATTTATCCAGTTTGATTTTGGAAAAGGAAACAAATAGCTGGTCTGATTTCCTGAAATCCTTCTTTCTGTGGAGAAAGAATCAAAGTGGTCTATGAATATCCAAAAAGTGCAGCATGTACAAAAGAAGTATTAGTATGTCATTGTGAAAAATTAGATATGTATACCTACAGGAAAGAGCCTGGAGCTCGGATACCCATCTTGCTGATGTGATCATGACCAGAAAAATAACTTTCCAGGACAAGAACTTTAAGTCCGCACTGGCAGCAGGTTCAAAGGGGGGGGGGGGGGGCTGAGTGAGCCAGGGCTTGAATAAGTATAGTTAAACCCCATGGTGGAGCAGGATCCTTTATAACGAGTTGGAGTAAAAAGGCTAGATGAAGCCAGGGCAGAATAGTTATATCCTACATGAAAATTTGAGATAGCTTGAAGGTGGATCTTTATATTGTTGAAATGGAAGCAAGAAAATCTAAGATAGCTAAAATGGGTGCTGAAAAAGGGTCTAATTTCTTCTGGACAGCCTAAAGGGAGATATTTTTTTTTTATTTACTCTTTTACACCTTCATAGTAGTAGAATCCTTTTGAGAGGATATGAGGATGCGTTTAACTCGAGAAGGAAAACCTGGACTGTCTATCCATCAGTGGAGGTGGAGAAACCATGCTGTCAGTCTGAGGGCCGAATTTCTGGGTGAGTCATCCCCGATGGATGAGAAACGAGAGCCTGGTTTGGAACCAAGCTCAACGGGGGCTGAACCAGATGAGGCCATAGGAAGGGAAACTATACTTGTCAAGGCCAGACTGGAGCAATAAGTATTATTTTGCACCTCTGGCGAGATGCTTTCAGAATACATTTTGGAATTAGCGGAATAGGAGGAAATGCATATAACAGCCCAAGGGGTCAATTGAGAATCAGTGTGTGTCTCTGCGACTCCCCCTCTGGGGGAGTAAGAACAAAGTACCTGCTGCATTTGGAGTTCAAAGGTGAAGCAGAGATCAGAGCACAGTTGGCCCCGCAGATGGAAAATTGTTTCTGCCACCACAGAGTCGAGAGATCACTTGTGACAGAGTGTGAGATGGACCTGCTCAATTTACTAGCACTTTGGCAGTGCATATCCCAGGGAGCTCCAAAAGAAGGCATCCAGAAGAGATCACCCACTGCCAAACGAGTTTCTCAACATAGGGAACAGGATCTGGTCCCCCCCCTACTTGTTGATGTACCAGACTACCAACATATTTGCCTGTCTGTCTGTATGGCAATCAGCCCTAGAGAGAGAGAGAGAGAGCATCTTGAAATGCCTGCAATGCTAATAGAACTGCTCTCATTTCCAGGACAGTGATGTGAAGACTGGCCGGATTAAGTGCCTTGGACCACCAATGATGAGGAAGAAGGTGGCTTGAAGTACTTCAAGGGGTCTCCTTGTAGAACACAGAATGGATCAAAGTGGGTATCTACTCAGAGCAGAGACAGGAGGAGTGATACGCTAGAGATTTTTATTTTGATCTTGTCAGAGCTTAACAGGCAGGTGAATCCAAAGGTTTGGAGACCTTTTCAGATGGATTTGAACCTAAAACAGAGGAGGGATAAAAATCAGGGGATCATTTCCTAGCCTCTTTACCCTTTGCTGAATATCCCCCATAGTCTTCTGGGAAGGTTTTTTCGGAAGGAAGGGGAACTCCAGAAGAAGAGATTGAAGGTAATAATCTCAAGTACTACTTTGTTGTAGCATTCAACCAAAGCCCAATGGCTGAACCCCTCACAAATGTCACACTCAAAATCCAGATGAGCCAAACGCAAGCACAGTCCTGGTGGGCATTGGAATTACGAATTTTATGCCCACAGGAGGTGCATTTTTTGAAGCAAGAGGGGTTTTCAGACAATGAAAAGTGAGAGAAGACTACCGGCAATAGCAAAAGAACAAAAAATAATTACAAGAAATGGTAACTAAGAAGTACCTTCAATATGTAACTCTAGGACTACGGGAAAAACACTGCAAAAGCACAAGTTCTGTAAGTTAATAAGAAAGGACAGAAGTAAAATAACCTTATATTTTATATATGTGTGTATATATATATATATATATATATATATATATATATATATATATATATATATATATATATATTTATATTTATTATATGGACCTACTTCAGTAGCTCAAATTTCCATAAAACTGAAATTCAAATCAATGAGGCAAGATAATCGCAATTTCAGAAGAATATTTAATATTTTGAAACTGCCAAGAATGAAAAACCTACTGCACATGTCAGACACCACATGGAGCTTGTGAATAGCCATTGCGGTGTACTGACAAAAACATCATCTCTATTGCTACACTAGATTTAACATTAAAATTTACCATTTTAAACATTTTTGAAGGGGCAAGCCACCCCCCTGCACCCCCATGTCATGGGCTGCACCCCCACCCGCAAATTAAATATACTACCTCAGAGATCGCACTACAGTGGAGAAAAGGGTAAACCTACTGATCCTCACTGTACTGTCATCTGCATTTGGAAATTTTGAAAAATGTACATTTTTATTTTAAATCCAATGTTTAAACGGAGCAGCTGTTTTTGTCAGTACACCAAGATCTCCATTCACAAGCTCTGAGTGGTGTCTGACATGGGCAGTTGTTTTTTCATTATCAGTTTTGAAATGTTAAACATTCGTTCTTCTGAAATTGTGATCTTCTCATCTCGTTAATTTGAATTTTGGTTTTATGGCAATTCGATCTACTGAAGTAGATCCACAGATATACACAAAAGTACAGTTTTGTACCTACCATAAATGTATATGTTCGAAGATCCACATTGCTGCAGTCCTTACACTTGGGTAGTCCGCTGTCCTCGGTCGGCCCGAATATCAAAGTATAAGGCTGACGTCGGTCAAGGCGCATTTGACTGACATCAGGACGTCAGGGTACAAATGCGCATGACCGACGTCATATCCTCAGTCTTTTCTTGCCCCAGATGTCAGAAGACCCTAAAAATAAAGGTCAAAACCAAAAGACAGCAAACAACCAACCAACCACCCTTGCACTAATTATATGTACAATATATACAATATACACAATATTTACAACCCAACCCACACAACCACCTCTAACTGCAGAGGGGAAGGAGGGAGAATTGACTGCAGCAATGTGGATCTTCGAACATCTACATTTATGGTAGGTACAAAACTGTACTATGTTCTTCATCTCACATTACTGCAGTCCTTACACTTGGGTAGAATCCCAAAGCAGAGGTAAGGGAGGATGGCCAAACTACAAGGAAGCAGGAGCTGCCAAAATGCCCTGCAAAACAGCAGTGGCAAAACCAGCCCTGGATTTAGAGTAAAGTGGCAGGTGATAATGCCTAGAGAAAGTATGCACTGAACTCCAAGTAGCTGCCTCCAAAATATCCTTGGTTGCCACTCCCTCAAAAGGCTGTCAAGTGGCAGTAGCCCTAGTGGAATGAGGCCTAATCCCAGCTGGAATCTCCTTGCCATGATGGGAATAACAGAAAGCAATGCAAAACCCAATCCACTTAGAAATAGTTTGTTTTGACACAGGCTTGCCCTGAGAACTCAAAGCAAAAGAAACAAACAACTGCTGAGACTGCCTGAACCCTTTAGTTCTGTCCAAATAATATCGCAACTGCCTGTGTACATCTAAAGTGTGCAAAATCTTTTCCCTTTATTTTGGGGATTTGCATAAAAAGTAGGCAAATGAATAGTTTGGTTTAAAGCCACACTAGAAACCACCTTAGGCATAAAGGAAGGATTAGTACGCAAAGATACCCTATCCTTATGGAAAATCAAGAAAGGCTCAACCGCCATAAGGGCCTGTAATTCAGAAACCCTTCTTGCAGAGGTAATGGCCAACAAAAGGCAGTCTTCCATGATAAATATTTCAACTCAGAAGTAGCTGCAGGCTCAAAAGGTTGTAGAGTGAGTTTCTCCAACACAAAATTGAGATCCCAAGCAGGAGTAGGAGCTCTACGTGGGGTCTTATATTCTTTGCCCTCTAAGAAATTGCTTGAACAAAGGATGAGAAAACAATGGAGGGTCACATTCATAGTGAGCTGAAATTGCTGCAGCATGAACCTTAATAGAAGAGAAGGACAAACCTTTGTCCAGTAACTCAGTAAGATATTGAAGAGCCACACTTAAATTAGGCTCAGAAACATCAAAATCCTTCGCTGCACTCCAAAATAAAAATCTCTTCCATTTATCTGCGTACACTTTCCTTGTACTAGGCCTTCTAGCTTCCAAAATCACATTCAAAACTTGTTGTGGAAGTTGAGACCCTCTATGATTCAAAACAGAATATGCCAGGCTGTTAGGTGAAGAGAGTGAAGTTTGACATTGAGCAAATGGCTGTCCTCCTGTGACAACAGGTGTGGAATCAAGGCAAAGGCCATGGAGGCTTCCGCACCAGACTTCTCAGTAATGGGTACCAGTGCTGTCGAGGCCAATCTGGAGCTATTAAAATCATCCTTGGCTTGTCCTGTCTGACCTTTAGAAGTACCTTTGAGAGGAGAGGCAGAGGTGGAAAGGCATACACATGAAGATTGCTCCAATTGAAAGAAAGAGCATCCACTTTCCAAGCTGTGGGATGAAACCTTTTTGTGCAAAACTTTGGCAGCTGATGGTTTAGTGGAGAAGCGAACAGATCTATGTCTGGAGTTCCCCATGACACTGTCAATTTCTGAAATACATGAGGTTCCAATTTCCACTGTGGGGATCCATAATTCGACTGCTCAACACATCTGCTAAGGAGTTCTGTGCTCCTGGCAGAAACCTTGCCTGAAGATTGAGCTGTAAACTGAGAGCAGTCTCCCACAAAATCATTGATTGCCTGCATAGAGGATAAGAAAGTGTTCCCCCTTGCTTGTTGATGTACCACATGACAGTTGTGTTGTCTGTTAGAATCAACACCTGCCCTGGAAGAAGTAAATCCTTGAAAGCTATTAATGCAAACTGACTGCTAACATCTCCTTCAGGTTGATATGTAGATGTTGTAGTCTGGCAGGCCACTTGTCTTGTATCCACTTTCCATTTAGATGAGCTCCCCAAGCTTTGTCTGAGGCATCTGTCGTTAAAATCTGACTCGCCTCTGGCGGGTCACAGAGAGTCCCTTGTTTAGGTGACATTCCTGAGCCCACCACAAAAATTCCTTTTGAATGCAAGGTATTATTTGAATGACAGTGTCCAGATCCTGGCAGTGCTGTGTCCATACATTTTTGAGATACCATTGTAGCTTCCTCATATGCAGTTTGGCATTGGTAAGCACCAGAATACAAGATGCCATGAACCCTAAGGCTTGAAGGACTGTCCTTGCAGTCAGCCCGGACTGATGAGATAGTTGATGGAAGTAAAGGGAAAGACTCTTTTGTTTGTCCGGGGTTAAAAAGGCCATCTGGGATGCTGTATTCAGTCTTACACCCAGAAAGCACATGTCCTGAGAGGGTACTAGACTGGACTTTATTTCGTTCACAGAATACCCCAGGTATCTTAGCACTGCTATCACATATTCCAAATGATGAAGAAGCTCTTCCTTCCTTGAGCCAGAATCAGGCAGTCGTCCAAATAAGGATAGATCTGTATTCCTTTTAGCCTGAAGAAAGCTATCACTGGAGCCAGAACTTTCGTGAACACTCTGGGCAGTAGATAAGCCAAAGGGCAATGCAGAGAACTGATAGTGAGAAGTCCCAGCTCAAACGCAGATACTTCCTGCAACTTAGTCTGATAGGAACATGAAGGTAAGCCTCCTTGAGATCCAAAGTTACCATCCAATGATCTTTGCCCAGCAGAGGTAAAAGCTGTTGTAACGTCAACATTTTGAACTTGGGAATGTCCAGGTAAGTGTTGAGGATAGATAAATCCAAAATTGGTCTCCACGTGTTCCCCTTCTTTGGTACTAGGAACAGGCGAGAATAAAATCCTAGGCCCACTTCTGGCATAGGGACCGGCTGTATGGCCCCTAGTTGAAGTAACAGAGAAATTTGCTTGTGAGCCTCTATTCTTTGTTGAGGAGGAACGCCTGGCATGCCTCTGAAAGGAGGCAAGGTATGGAAATAAAACCTGTAACCTTGGTGTATGATATCCAATACCCATCTGTCTTGGGTAATTAAACTCCAATTTTCTTTGAAAAGTGCCAACCTTCCTCCCAAAGGTGCTGCCAGACGAGAAGGCTCTGGCAGCTGAAAAGGTATGTCATTGGGTCTGTTTACTTAAAGGACTGACCCCTGCCCTCAGCTGAAGACTGTGCAAGTGAACTCCCTGTTCTAGGCCTGAAAGAGCCCTGAGCTCTGCCCCTACCACGTCTAGATCTACCCCTAGACTGGGAATCATAAGAAGGATACGCCCACCCTTTAGCAGGCCAATTTCTACTAAACTTTGGAGGCTGAACCTGCAAAAAATCTTTAACAGTCTGCATAGACTTAGCCTTGTCTTCCATTTTCTTTAAAACTGCCTCAACAGGAGAACCAAACAACACATCAGATTGTAAAGGAGCATCTAAAATCCTTGTTTTAACATGGTCAGATAAATTTTGATCCCTCAGCCAGGCGTGCCTGCGAAGAACTGACCCAGTGGCAGCCACCCTAGACGAGGCCTGTACAGCATCAAAACCACATTGCAAAGAATGCTTACCCACCTGTTCAGAAACATGTACTAAATCTTGTAACTCTTTACAATCAATACCTTCCGCCAGAGCAACAACCTTAGACTTCAACTGTGAAAGGAGATAGTTTTGGTATTTTAACATGTGAAACTGGCAATTCAAAGCCCTCATAGCTAGCGTGGAAGAAGTATAAACTTTCTTTCCCCATCTATCCAAGGCCCTGGCTTCTTTATCTGCAGGAACCGGATTCTGACAACAGAAGCCTTAACACCTTTAGGCCCCTGGCTAACAGTTTCTGGGTCTGCCCTAGGACTCTTAAAAAGATACTTATGAACTTCAGGCACCCTGTAATACCTATCCGGTTTAACAGGAGCAGGAGGCAAAGAATCAGGATTAAGAGAAGACTCTGTAAAAACATCTTCTACTACATCCAAAACAGGAGGTATAGCCAAAGGCCTATGCTGGGGTAAAAATAAAAATTCCCTAAGCCTTTTCCTGGAATCAGAGAAGTCCTGACCTTCCCACTTAAAATGCTCCCTCATGGAATGAAGAGTTTCTGAAAAGGAAAAATCCTCAGGAGGAGAAGCAGAAGGAGTAGAATCATCCACATCAGAATCAGAATAAGGAGAGTACTCCTGCAAGTCTTCAGCCGAAGACTGTGAAACATCCGAAGCCTGCTCAAAACTCCCTAGCTCAGGCTCCACCCTAGGCCTCTTATCAGGAGGCGGCAAAGAACCCCTAATCAGAGTAATTAAATCTTCTGCCATTTTAAGCATATGCTTCTTGGGCACAGTTCCAGAAGAACTAGGGGTGACACCAACTGAAGCTAAACCTGGCCTGCCTCTAGGAGAAGCCTTGGAAACAGAAGGAGAAGGCCTAACAACCCTAGGCAGGAGGGAGTATAGTAACCTGAGAAGCCCCATCAGCCTGACCTGCCTCCTGAGAGGCCACATCCTGCAACAACAAGGTCTCTCCCTGGGATCCCAAAGAAACCTCCGGTGGAACCACCGGCTCCACCGACACCTCTAAAGAACCGGCGTCCGGAACGGACGGTTCTTCTAACCTAGGCTTCACTGCTTTGTCCTTGCGCTTCTTTGAAGAAGCGGGCGTCGGAGCATCCGACGGCATTTTATAATTGCACCGCTTCCCAAAGACTAACCTGGCACAATCTAGTCTTCTCTTTATAGTGCGCTTATTAAATCTAGCACAAGAGCGACACCCAACAACGCCGTGCTCAGGCCCTAAACAAGGAATACACAAAGTATGATAGTCTCTATGCGGTATCTGGAAAGATTCTGTTTGTCCGGGGTTAAAAAGGCCATCTGGGCTGCTGTATTCAGTCTCACACCCAGAAAGCACATGTCTTGAGAGGGTACTAGACTGGACTTTATTTTAGTTCACAGAATACCCTAGGCATCTTAGCACTGCTATGACATATCCCAAATGCTGTAAAAGGTCTTCCTTTTCTTGAGCCAGAATCAGGCAGTCGTCCAAGTAAGGATAGATTTGAATTCCTTTTAGCCTGAAGTAAGCTATCACTGGAGCCAGAACTTTGTGAATACTCTGGGCGCAGTAGATAAGCCAAAGGGCAATGCAGAGAACTGATAATGAGAATTTCCAGCTCGAGAAATGCAGATGCTTCCTGCAAGCGTAGTCTTATAGGCACATGAAGGTAAGCTTCCTTGAGATCTAAAGTTACCATCCAGTGATCTTTGCCCAGCAGAGGTAAAAGCTGTTGTAACGTCAACATTTTGAACTTGGGAATGTCAGATAAGTGTTGAGGATAGATAAATCCAGAATTGGTCTCCACGTGTTCCCCTTCTTTGGTACTAGGAACAGGCGAGAATAAAATCCTAGAGCCCCTTTCTGGCACAGGAACTGACTGAATGGCCCCTATTTGGAGCAACAGAGAAATTTGCTTGTGAGCCTCTGTTCTTTGTAGAGGAGGAATGTCTGGCATGCCTTTGAAAGGGAGGCAAGGTATGGAAATAAAACCTGTAACCGTGGTGAATGATATCCAGAACCCATCTGTCTTGGGTAATTAAATCCCAATTTTCTTTGAAAAGAGACAGCCTTCCTCCCAAAGGTGCTGCCAGGCGAGAATGTACTGGCAGCTGAAAAGGCTGGAGTCATTGGGTCTGCTTCGAAAGGACTGACCCTGCCCTCACCAGAAGTCTGAGCAGGGAACTCCCTGTCCTAGGCCTAAGAACCTTGAGCTCTGCCCCTACCCGTCTAGACCTACCCTAGACTGGGAATCATAAGCAGGATAAGTCCATCCCTTAGTAGGCCAATTTCTACTAAACTTGAGCTGCACCTGCAAAAAATCCTTAACAGTTTGCATAGACTTAGCCTTGTCCTCCATTTTCTTTAAAACTGCTTCCACAAGCGAACCAAACAACACATCAGACTGCAAAGGCATCCAAAATCCTTGTTGTAACATGCTCAGCTAAATTCTGATCTCTCAACCAGGCATGCCTCACGAAGAACAGAACCAGTGGCAGCCACCCTCGAGGGAGGCCTGCACAGCATCAAAACCACACTGCAAGGAATGTTTACCCACCTGTTCCAGACACATGAACTAAATCCTGCAACTCTTTACACTCAATACCTTCTGCCAGAGCATCCACCTTAGATTTCAATTGTGAAAGGAGGTAATTCTGATATTTTAACATGTGAAACTGACAATTCAACGCCCTCATGGCTAAAGTGGAAGAAGTATACACTTTCTTTCCCCATCTATCCAAAGCCCTTGCCTCTTTATCAGGAGGAACAGGATTTTTAACAACAGAGGCCTTCACCTTTAGGCCCCTGAGAGACAGTTTCGGGTCTGCCCTAGGACTCTTAAAAGATACTTATGAGCTTCAGGCACCCTATAGTACCTATCCGGTTTAACTGGGGCAGGAGGCAAAGAATCAGGATTCAGGGAAGCCTCTGCAAAAACATCTTCCACCACATTCAGAACAGGAGGTATAGCTAAAGGCCTATGCTGGGGTAAAAACAAGAATTCCCTAAGCCTCTTCCTGGAATCAGAGAAATCTTGACCTTCCCATTTAAAATGCTCCCTCATGGAATGCAGGGTCTCTGAAAATGAAAAATCCTCAGGAGGAGAAGCTGAAGGAGTAGAATCATCCCATCAGAATCAGAATAAGGAGGATACTCCTGCAAGTCTTCAGCCGAAGACTCAGAAGCCTCCGAACAGTGCTCAAAACTCTCAAACTCAGGTTCCACCCTAGGCCTCTTATCAGGAGGGGGCATAGAACCTCTAATCATAGTAGTCAAATCCTCTGCCATTTTAAGCATATGTTTCTTAGGCAAAGACCCTGAAGCACTAGGAGAAACCCCCACTGAAGCTACACTTGGCCTGCCTCTCAAAGAAGCCTTGGAAACAGAGGGGGAGGCTCTAACCACCTTAGGAAGAGAGGAAGAACAGCCACCTGAGAAGCCCCTCAGCCTGGCCTACTTCCTGAGAGGATACATCCTGTAACAATAAGTCTCTCCCTGAGACTCCAAAGAAACACCTGGCAGAACCTCCGGCTCCACTGAGCCTTCTAAAGAACGGCGTCAGGGACTACTGTCGGTTCTTCCACTCTAAACTTTGCTGCTTTGTCCTTAAGCTTTTTGCCGGAAGCGGTCGTCGGAGCATCCGGCGGCATTTTATAATTACAGCTTCCCAAAACTAACCTGGCACAGTCTAACCTTCTCTTAATAGTGCGTTTGTTAAATCTAGCACAAGAGCGGCATCCAACAGCGTCGTGCTCAGGCCCTAAACAAGGTATACACAAAGTAATCTAATCTCTCTGAGGTATCTGTTTCCCACAAAATACAGTTATTCACTTTTTCTGACATCCGGTTAAATACTGAGGCAAGAAAAACCAAAATATTCCCCAGCGAATTGCTTAGCCAACTTTGATTGGGTCTAGAAGTCTGACTTCAGAAACTTTCAGAGCGCCAACTGCACTGTAAAATTGCTTCTGCATGGGACCATGCGGCAAAAGACTGAGGATATGGCGTGGGTCATGCGCATTAGTACCCTGGCGTACTGGCGTCAGTCTAATGCTTGCCGTGACCCGGCGTCAATATCTTTGGTATTCGGGCCGACTGGACAGCGGACTACCCTATAGTTAGGACTGCAGCAATGTGGAATGAAGAACATCCACATTGCAAAGAATGCTTACCCACCTGTTCAGAAACATGTACTAAATCTTGTAACTCTTTACAATCAATACCTTCCGCCAGAGCAACAACCTTAGACTTCAACTGTGAAAGGAGATAGTTTTGGTATTTTAACATGTGAAACTGGCAATTCAAAGCCCTCATAGCTAGCGTGGAAGAAGTATAAACTTTCTTTCCCCATCTATCCAAGGCCCTGGCTTCTTTATCTGCAGGAACCGGATTCTTGACAACAGAAGCCTTAACACCTTTAGGCCCCTGGCTAACAGTTTCTGGGTCTGCCCTAGGACTCTTAAAAAGATACTTATGAACTTCAGGCACCCTGTAATACCTATCCGGTTTAACAGGAGCAGGAGGCAAAGAATCAGGATTAAGAGAAGACTCTGTAAAAACATCTTCTACTACATCCAAAACAGGAGGTATAGCCAAAGGCCTATGCTGGGGTAAAAATAAAAATTCCCTAAGCCTTTTCCTGGAATCAGAGAAGTCCTGACCTTCCCACTTAAAATGCTCCCTCATGGAATGAAGAGTTTCTGAAAAAGAAAAATCCTCAGGAGGAGAAGCAGAAGGAGTAGAATCATCCACATCAGAATCAGAATAAGGAGAGTACTCCTGCAAGTCTTCAGCCGAAGACTGTGAAACATCCGAAGCCTGCTCAAAACTCCCTAGCTCAGGCTCCACCCTAGGCCTCATCAGGAGGAGGCAAAGAACCCCTAATCAGAGTAATTAAATCTTCTGCCATTTTAAGCATATGCTTCTTGGGCACAGTTCCAGAAGAACTAGGGGTGACACCAACTGAAGCTAAACCTGGCCTGCCTCTAGGAGAAGCCTTGGAAACAGAAGGAGAAGGCCTAACAACCCTAGGCAGGGAGGGGAGTATAGTAACCTGAGAAGCCCCATCAGCCTGACCTGCCTCCTGAGAGGCCACATCCTGCAACAACAAGGTCTCTCCCTGGGATCCCAAAGAAACCTCCGGTGGAACCACCGGCTCCACCGACACCTCTAAAGAACCGGCGTCCGGAGGCGGTTCTTCTAACCTAGGCTTCACTGCTTTGTCCTTGCGCTTCTTTGAAGAAGCGGGCGTGAGCATCCGGCGGCATTTATAATTGCACCGCTTCCCAAAGACTAACCTGGCACAATCTAGTCTTCTCTTTATAGTCGCTTATTAAATCTAGCACAAGAGCGACACCCAACAGCGTCGTGCTCAGGCCCTAAACAAGGAATACACAAAGTATGATAGTGTCTGTGCGGTATCTGTTTCCCACAAGGAATACAATTATTGCCCTTTTATGATATGCGGTAAACCACTCAGGCAAGAAAAGACTAAAAGATTCTAGCGGGTACTTAGCCAACTTTGACTCGGTCTGAAACTCCAAAACGAAAATTTCAGAACGCCAACCGGCACACAATACTGCTTCTGCATCGGACCATGCGGCAAAAAAGACTGAGGATATGACGTCGGTCATGCGCATTTGTACCCTGACGTCCTGATGTCAGTCAAATGCGCCTTGACCAACGTCAGCCTTATACTTTGATATTCGGGCCGACCGAGGACAGCGGACTACCCAAGTGTAAGGACTGCAGCAATGTGAGATGAAGAACATCATGCACATGTATATACGTATATGTAGAGAGAGAGGGCATGCAACTAAGAAATAGTGGTTGTAGGAACAAGAACACGAAGTTAGAATGTCAAAGTATATGAAGGAACACTTCTACCCACTGCGGCCAAGCTATGGTAGACCACGGCCATTCACTGAAGCAGCAAACAAAATCTGAGCTAATTCCAGCTAAACAAGAGGATTTATTGGTAAGGAGAGGCACTCCAAATAGACAGCCAAGTCTTTTATTTGTGGCCAAAGTTGGATCATAGGTCGGATCAATGATCTATTTATTGAGGAATGGATGAAAAAGGCATCAGATCCTGAGCTTTTCTGCTGTACCATAGGCGCTGAAGGAAAAGACAGTATTAATTTTATAAAAGCACAAAAAGGCAACTTGGCTGAAATTCCACAGCAGGGGTTAATTGAAAGGGTACATTGTGTGTATGCTCCAAACCCAGCTATAAGAAAGCAGCAAAAACCTTTATCAGTGAAGATGCAATCTTATCAGCAGAAAGCGTGGATTCTGACAAAACTGTGGCAAGACAAAGTACTAACATTTGGAGACAGCAGAGTGATTGTGGAAAAGGATTACTCACTGTACTTTCAGCAGAAGAGGAGTAAATTTATTCCAGCAATCGTGGAATATTGAGAAGCAGGAATGAGATTAAAGCTTATTTATCCATCTTCATAATACTTTTTTCCCGGAAGGTCAAAGTAATTTTTTGATGCAGAACATACCAAGGAGGAAATACAAAAGTCTGTCCAACAAAAAGTGAGCCATCACACAGAAGGTGATTGTGCTGCTAATTCTCCTGATGACACAGCTCAGAGACTATGCAATTGAAACTTTTTCCAATGTTCCAAAGGAAATTGCTTGGGAAAAAAGAAAAGGCATACGAATTGACTAGAAAAACCAGGAGTACTTTGGAAATTAACCTGAGATTAGATATAGTAGATGGAGAACAGGTAACTCTGAAATTAATGATTAAATATAGGATTACAAAGCATCAATTAAAATTTGTGAAAGATGATGAAACAAGAAAACCTAAAAATATTGTACTTTTTTTTACAGAAACTTTTACATGAATATATAGCAAAATAGTTGCAAAAATTAAAATTGATATGCTTTTTATTGCTTTTGCCACAAAGAATAGCATGATTAAGACACTTGGCTTGATCTAATAAGTTTAAGAGGAAGCAAGTAAATATCAGAACACTGAATATAATGAAAAAAATTTCCTCTAGCAAATAAATGTTCACAGTGCAATATGAGAAGTTTGTAGTGGAAGGCAACTGTGCACCTGGTTCTCACATTGTTATGGTGACAATCTGATAACAGGGACAAAATCAGAATACTTCTTACTTTCAATTGCAAGGAGATGGTATTTTCTGAAAGCATTTAAGTTGTTTTCTATATCCTGCAGAGGAATACAGTTAAGACAAAAACAGAGCACTTAGTGTAAGCTGAAGCACAGGCTGTACAATGCATCTTGGCATGGATATCCTTCATTATTGGTCAAGTCAAGCCTATATGTGTGGCTGTCAATCTGGTACAATTGTTCCTGTTAGGGTTAAACTTCATTATTTGAAGATGCATATAGTTTTTCTGTGTTTGTATTACTTTAATAGGTTCTGGGTGTGTTTTTTCTTTTTGAGGATTTTCATTAAATCTTGTAAGATGTGACAAGTTCAAAATGGATATGACAAGGATCAACTGCATAAAAGATCAGCCTGCCAAACATTAGTGTATGCATGTAACACAAAAGTTGAAACTAGACATTTAAAAAAAACCCTGCTATACATAACAGGTGGTAATAACTTAGAACACATTCCATATTATGAAGAAGATATTTCATACAACGAAAGCGCTTACCAGTTTTACTATTAAATACATTCATTTTAACGTGGTGGTTTTAGTCAGTCATGCTTTTGTGTGCACATTTTTATCCCTTTTCTTGGATTTATTTCACACCACACAGTTAATTCTTTAGGCTTTGTACTTTCCATATTATCTTTAAATGTGAATTCTCTCTCAGTTGTATACAAGAGAGTAGTGAACTATAATAAAAATGCAGAATGTAAATAATTGTTACTGGAGACATATTAGGAAAGAAATAAGCATGTGGATTTGATGAAGGATTTCAGGATGATTATTCAGTGAAATAGCTGGGACAAAGGAAAAAGGGAGCACTTAATATAAATTGAGAGGAGTTCCAATAGTCACAGAAGTGGGAATAAAGATAGATTTTAATGGCAGAGTTGCAGTACTAAGGGGCTACTGGCAAGGGAGGAGGACTAAGATGGTATGTATGTATATATATATATATATATATGTATATATATATATATATATATGTATATATGTATATATATATATATATATATATATATATATATCCCACCTAAAATGGCTATAGCAGAGCTTAAGAAAATGCTGGTAGAAAACCAGCTTTCAGCAGGGAATACTAGTTCCAGGTTGGGACTGGAATTTGATTTGCAACACTGAGGATGTAATGGGGGGGTGTTCTAGAAAAGAAAATATAATGCAAGGGTAGATTTTTTAAGAAATTTATGAAAATATTTGGTATGAAGATGTGAATTCAGTAGTAGGAGTTGGGAGAGAATTTACATATTAACCAAGAATCAAAAACTGGGCTAGACAAACTATACTTCAAAGGAACATGTGCATTAATTGAAAGTTTTGATACATATCCCTAAACTACTCCAGATCACATGCCAGTAATAACCAAAATAAAAATGCAAGTTAATGAAAAAAAAAACGAGACACTGACACTTCCCACCTATCTGTTAAACAGAGAGGAATTCAAGGAATGGCTAGTGGAAATTACAGAAAACAAATGTTTTTTTTCTGAAGATTTTCTTATTCCACCTTCTAGCAATAAATTGGAGTTTAAAAATATGGTGGAAAGAGAGATGGTTAAAAAGTAACAAGAATTATTTAGAGGGCCTGAAAAAAAATTAAAGTATTGCAGAACAAGTGGAATCTCACAGAGCAAGAGAAGCAACTGCTGAGTGCTAAAGATAAATTAAGGGACTACCTCAACAATATGCATGAGTTTAGAAGATTGCTGTTTAGCAACTGCTTTTGAAAACTACACAAAACACTCAGCACCACTTGATAAAGGTCGGAGTAATAAAAAATAAAATACTCTAAGAAAATAAGACTCCAGTCAACACAGCTGAAAATGAATTATAGACTTTAAAACAGAAAACAGAAAATAAAATGCAAATGTTTTTCTCAGATACTCAATCAGCTTCTTCAGACCATACAAAAACCACTAAAGAAAGAGCATTTAAAAATCTAACAAGGTCCAATCATTGAAACACATGCAGTCAGCTGACTCATGAATGAATCAACCAATTAAGTGTTCACTATGGGCAACCCCCAAAAGTGTAACTTAATGACACAGGGGACGGGATTTCAACAGTGGCTTCAATGAAATCATCCCATTCAATCCTGGTGGAAGGTGTGCTTGTAAAAGTAGTACCCAACGTAGCTCACGGCATTCTGTTATATTATTCTGATCTCCCCGCAACTTTAAGTGAAGTCAGCTTCAGCACAAAAAACTTGAACGAGTGATCACTGCCTCATTCCAATACATGGCTGGCCGGGGCATTAGTTACTTTGTTTATATCATTTATATGCTCCATAACCATTACATTTAGCATGCAATTCATTTTCCCAACATAGAAGGCTCTGCAGACAGTGCAGTCTGCATAATAAACCAGATCTTCACTCAGTCAGCATAAAAGTCTATCTCTAATATAAAAACAGTACTGGGTTGTAGAAATGAGGTGTTTATTAGAATATATTTACATGCTCTACAAGTGCGGCATTTAAAAGTCCCTTTCCAATCAGAGTGCACCGTAGACTCTGTCAAGTTATCCCAATAGCATAATTGTCATTTAAGGGAAAGGTTATTCCTAAAAACAAAACCTAGGAAAATCATAAATAACCTTTCTAATGTCAGGATAAGCTTGTAAAATAGACCAATTATTTTTCAAAATATTACATACTATGTTCACATCACTCAAATAGGTGAGCAAAGCCTATTCTGGTTTGGTGGGGGTCAGATCTTAACTCTTCGAGTGCTGTAACTTGTTGAGGTGTTAAATTATAAAAAGAAGGTTTATGTTTAGCTGTCAAGGAAGAATGAATCTCTTCACAAATGCCCACAAAAGCTTCATGTATTTTTAGCTTGAAGATATAAATAACACAAGATTAACCATAGCATAAATGAGGTACTTTGAATGAGGGGTAGTGCTGGAAGACCCTACTTTTCTGCGAGATTCAGGAATAATGTTGGAGACGCCACTTCTGCTGGTACACTTCGTAAGAAAGTGAAAATATATTTAGTCCCTTTGGTTTTATATACAGGCCGAGCATATTTTTATCAACCAGGGGCAGTTAATAAAGAGTTGAAGGATTTTATCTTTAAGGCAGAGAGGGCAAGAGTCAAGTGGGATAAGTTGATACTTCCATTAGGACAAGATAGTTTGTGATTACCTGGTGTGACGGCATATTTCACAACTACAAAGTTTAGGCTCCAATACATAGCAAAAGCAGAAAATTAGAATTCAAAAGTGGAAAGGGATGAAGAAGAAACAGGGAGGAAGCTCAAGAAACAAGGAGTATGGGGATTTTGGATGCAGATCCTTAAAGAGAACCATAGCCATACAGAATATTTTCATAAAGTATTCTAAGAACTAAGCCAATATAGGGATGCAGAAAGGAGATTCTGTCACTAGAGATAAATGCAATTAGCGGTACAAAGAATAGGCAAGATGGGGGTGGAATTTACTGGAGAAAACTGGCAAATCAAGCAAGGTATTGGGAGCAAATAATCAGAGAAAGGTAATAGAATGGAAGAAGACAAGAATTAATTTGGACTGAAGGCTAGAGATTGCCTTCCTTATCAAGGATTAATATCAGAATATAGTCAAAGAAATAGGGGGATGCTAAATGAAAGACCAGCACTAGTAGAGATTTTAGTAGAATGTAGAACAAAAGTGGCTATTAAAAAGAGATAATTAGTAATGCATATAAAATACTAAAAAAAATAAATTCAGTCTGTGTTATACCACAATTCCAAAGACCACTCTCAACCAATGTTTTTAGCACTTTCATTCACTTATTGACATGAACTTCCTCAGAAACAATTCGAACTACCCAAAGTTCCCTTTTTATACATTCCTTCAATCTTGAAACAAGTAATGACTTCACATAATTAAAATCACTAAAAAGTAATATAAAAATTCCAAAAATAAACATTTATATAGTAAAAAACATTTTAAATTGATGGATTCATTTAACTCAGGTGGATGATCTGCAGCGAGGCACAACTGCCAAAAAGCTTCTTTGATTTCCAATTTATCACCTTCAAAAATCACATCAACCTTGTGTAAGACAAAAAATGTAAACTTTTTAAATTCAGAACATACAACTGCATGTCTAGCTAATGCATTAGTTACATCTTTCTTTTTTATAGCTAGATTGTGTTTGTATATCCTGCATTTTAAACAACGTATAGTTTTTCCAATATAATAGCATTCGCAGGACATACAGGTAGCAATGTAGACTATGTATTCACTACTACAAGTGAAATAGTTATTGGCCCAAAAGGTTTTGCTTATGTGCCAATTGCTAATAAATCTACATTGTTTACAATTTTTACATATGTACCTTCTTTGGTGCGTTCTCCCACTACAGTAATCCCTGTAGTGATCTTCCCAGACTCTAACATGTTCTTAATGCTAGTAACAACTTTCTTAGAAGTAAATTTAGGTTTCATACCTATTGTATTTACAAGTTCTTTGTTTCCCAACAAAACTTTCCAATTATTTTCAATATCATCTTTTATATGCCACATCTCAGTGACTACAGGTATAGGGAAAGCACTACAATAATTCACAATTCTCTTGTCTGGTACGTCAGCTGTATCAATGACTGTTGGACCTACCATTACATCTGTAGATTTCAATATAGGTGATGCAACACCTCTTCTTAGATACATTACTTCTTTTATCTGTTGTAGCCATTCTACACTATAGCCTCTTGATATGAACAAGGACCTCAATAGATAAACTTCTTTCATAAAGCATTCATCATTAGTGGTCAATCTACCAAGTCTAATGATTTGACCTTTTACAACGCCCCTTTTCATATGTTCTGGGTGTAAACTATCTCTATGTAGATACTGATTAGCAAATACTGGTTTTCTAAATATACTACTTTCAAATTTCTTACTTTCAACATCTATGTTCAGGTGTAAATCCAAATAATCAATGGATTCACCATAACCACTAATTTTAAACTCCAAAAAATCTGTGGTAGAATTTAAATAGCTGACAGTTAAATTCCCCATATTCTCTAGTCCATAGGAAAAACAAATAATCAATATATCTATAATATCACTGAATCTTATTAGGCCTTTTAGATTGACCCAAATATTTTGTTTCCTAATTCGCCATCACTAGGTTTGCAAAGGCAGGAGCTACTCTTGCTCCCATCGCTACACCTGAAATTTGTTTATACAACCGATTGCTGAATCTACAAAAATATTATCCTGCACTAACTCCATTAGACTACATATTGTGTTGATTTTATCACTTCTGAATCCAGTATTGTGAGTGAGATATCCTCTTAAAAACTCAATACCCCTTTCGCTTGGTTAATAGATGTATAACATGACTTTACATCTAATGTACCACAATGTATATATTCTTATGAAAATTCATGTTTTCTCAAAACTAATAATAAATGCCAAGAGTCCCTCAGAAAATATTTGGACTTCTCAACTATTGGATTTAAAATGAAGTCTAACCAAACGGATATAGTTTCCGTTTTAGATTTACTGGCAGAGGAGATGGGCCCAAAATGGGGATGATTTTGGCTATTATTTTGAATTTATGGAATGCCAAAGAAACATGCCATTTTTGGATATTCTACCAAAAGATAATTGTAGCACTCTATTTGACCTTGGCAAATCATATCAAATAAAGTGACATCCAACTTTCTATAACTCTTAGTTACGTCTTCAATGTCAAATTCAGTCACAGTGTTGTAGCACAATTCCAAAGACCACTCCCTACCAATGTTTTTAGTGCTTTCATTTCACTTTTATTGACGTGAACTTCCTCAGAAACAATTAGAACTACGCAAACTTCCCTTTTTATACATTCCTTCATTCTTGAAACAGGAAATGACATCAAATAATAGTAATTAAAATCACTAAAAAGTAATTATATCTATATAAAAATATCATACATTCATTTATATAGTAAAAAACATTTTAAACTGATGGATTCATTTAAACCCAGGTGCAGGATCTGCACCGAGGCACAACTGCCAAAAAGCTTCTTTGTATTCCAATTTATCACCTTCAAAACACACATCAACCTTGTCCATGACAAAAAATGTAAACTTTTTAAATTCAGAACATACAATTGCATGTCTAGCTAATGCACTAGTTACATCTTCCTTTTTTATAGCTAGATTGTGTTCGTATATCCTGTGTTTTAAACAACGTATAGTTTTTCTAATATAATACCTTTCGCAGGACATACAGGTCGCAATATAGACTATGTATTCACTACAAGTGAAATAGTTAATGGCACAAAAGGTTTGAATGAAAGCGCTAAAAACATTGGTCGAGAATGGTCTTTGGAATTGTGCTACAACACTGAATTTGTTTAAGTTTCTAAAATTCGTTGCATATAAAATACTACATAGCTACAAGAATCAATCAGATGGAGGTAAGGATTACGAGATTGGATAAGCAATTCACAAAATCAATGGGAGGATATATGTATGGCTATCAAATATGCAACAAAGTCTAGAAGATTTAGGATCTTTTCTTGAAAGTTCTAGCATAGATATTTTAATATCCAAATATAGGATAACAGGCTCATAAATTCTTTGACAAACACTTTTCTGTTTTCCCCACATAAAATGCAGGACACGTAAAGCACTTTGCTAAATAAAAAAACTCTTACTTTGACAGTTTCCTTTGTAAAAATGTAGCAGGGTTCCTGCACCATTTTCAAGATTCAAAGTTTCTACTTCAAAAACATATGAACATGGTTTGAAAAGACCACTCTAACATCTGTTCAAAAGTACAGTTTTGTACCTACCATAAATGTAGATGTTCGAAGATCCACATTGCTGCAGTCCTTACTTATGGGTAGTCCGCTGTCCTCGGTCAGCCCGAATACCAAAGTATTAGGCTGACGTCGGTCATGGGCGCCTAGATCTGACATC